>NW_016819681.1:464833-486152 GCF_001698545.2 Rhinopithecus bieti | reverse complement strand
CTTTGGAGGACGTGTTCAAACCATAGCAGCTGGAGGCTGAGCAAGATGGCTGAATAGAAGCGTCCAGTGATCATCACCCCCACAGGAACACCAAATTTAACAGTTATCTAGGCAAAAAAAAAGTACCTTCATAAGAACCAAAAATATGGTGTACCCAGTTCTAACATCATATCAAGGAAAGAGGCAGTGAAGATGGCAGAAAAGACAGTCTTGTATTGTCTACACCACCCCTCTCCCATCTCCCAGCAGTGTCATATGGTGTGGGAAGAGAGAATCTGTGCTCTTGTGGGAAGCAGAATGTAGTGAACTTTACATTGGAAAAGTGGAAGTTTGCATTGGAACTCAGTTCTGCCCTGGCACAGCAGAAAGCAACACAAGGCAGATTTGACCAGCTTGGAGGAATCATTTAGACCAGCCCTACCCAAGGGGGAATCATCCATCCCAGTTGTCAGAACTGGAGTTCTAGCTGTACCCATCACAGTGGGCTAAAGCACAGTGGGTTCCTAAATAAACTTGAAAGGCAGCCTAGGCCACAAGGATTGTAATTAATTCCTGGGGAAGTTCTGATGCTGTGCTGGGTTTGAAGCCAGTGGACTTCGGGTACATATGACCTGGTGAGATACCAACTGGGGTGGCAAAGGGGGTACTTGCATCACCCTTCTCCCAACTCCAGGCAGTGTAGCTTGCAACTGTGGGAGAAGATGGAAGAGTAAAGAGGACTTTGTCTTGCAGCTTGGATTCCAGCTTAGCCACATTAAAAATGAAGCAGCAAACAGAGTCCTGAAGTCCCCATTCCGGGCCATAGCTCCCAGATGACGTTTTTAGACCACCCAGGGCCACAAAGATCCCAATGGCCTGAAGAGAAGGACCCAGTTCTGGCAGAATTTGTGACCTGCTGATTAAAGAATCCTTGGGTCTTGAATAAACATCAGCAGTCGCCAGGCAGCAGTCGCCATGGGCCTTGGGCAAGACCCAGTATTATGCTGGCTTCAGGTATGACCCAGGACATTCCTAGCTGTGGTGGACATAAGGAGAGACTCCTTCTGTTTGAGGAAAAGAGAGGGAAGGGTCTTACAACGTTGGCACATGGTCAGCCACAGTGAAGTAAAGCACGAAGCAGACTCCTAAATGTCCCAATTCCAGGCCTTAGCTCCTGGAGAGTGTTTTTAGGCCCAGCTTGGACCAGAAGGAAACCTATTACCCTGAAAAAACAGACTGAGTCTTGGAAGAAATCACCTCTTTCTGACTAAAGAGCCCTTGGTTCTTGAATAAACAGCAGTGGTATCCAGGCTACAGTAACCACAAATCTGGGTCAGCCTTGGCCATGGGCAGAGACTCTGCTTCAGGAAAGGACAGGGATAAGTAAAGAGGATTTTGTCTTGCAACCTGAGTATTAACTCAACCCCAGTAAAAGAAAGCACCAAGTCAATTCCTGAAGTCCCTGATACCAGTCCCTAGCTCATGGAGGGCATTTTTAGACCCACCCTGGGCCAGAAGGGAACCTGCTGCACTGAAGGAAAAGACTTAGTCCTGGCAGGATTCAGCACCTGCTGACAGAGGCCGTGGGCCTTGAGTAAATTCAACAGTATCCATGGAATAGTCACAATAGGCCTTAGGCAAGACCCAGCATGTTTCAGGTATATCAAAGCACAGTCCCAGCTGTAGTGGCCATGGGAATGCTTGTGTTACCACTCCTCCAGCTCCAGGTAGCTCAGCACACACACACACACACACATACACACACACACACACAGAGAGAGAGAGAGAGAGAGAGAGAGAGAGAGAGAGAGAGAGAGAGAGAGACTGTTTGTTTGGGGGAAAGTAAGGAAAGAAAACAAGAGACTCTGCCATGTAATCCATGGAATTCTCCTGGATCTTACCCAAGACCACCAAGGTGGTACATCTACAAGTCTGCAAGAGTCTTAGAGTTACTGGGCACGGGGTGCTGCCTAATGCCCATATGGCTGCCGTGACCAAAGACTTAGAACACAACACTCAATTCCCTTTTACTACATGGAAAACCTTCTCAAGTAGGACAGATATAGACAAGCCTGGACTGCAAATATTAGAAGAAATACCTAACTATTCTAAAAGAGGCAACAGTGACCAATTTCAGAGTGACAAGAAAAGTGACCTTTCAGAATTCAAAATAGCTGTGTTGAGGAAGCTCAATGAAATCCAAGAAAACACAGAAGGAATTCAAAATCTTATCAGATAAATTTAACAAAGCCATTGAAATAAATAAAAAGAATCAAGCAGAAATTCTGGAGCTCCTCTGCAAAATTCTGCTGCTTTGTAAAATTTTTACAGAGCTGCTCTGTAAAAATTCAATTGACAAACTGAAGAATGCATCAGTCTCTCAACAGCATAATTTATCAAGCAGAAGAAAGAATTAGTGAGCTTGAAGATAATTTGAAAAGTCACAGAGGAGACAAAAGCAAAAGAATAAAAAATAATAAGACACATACAAGATCTAGAAAATAGCCTAAAAGTGCAAATATAAGAGTTATTGGTCTTAAAGAGGAGATAGAGAGAGATATATATTGGCAAGAAAGTTAATTCAGAGAGACAACAGAGAACTTTCTAAACCTAGAAAAAGATATTAAATATTCAACTACATGAAGGTTACAAAACACCAAGAAGATTTAACTCAAATAAGACTACCTCACAAAATTTAATAATCAAACTCCCAAAAGTCAAGAATAAATAAAGGATTCTAAGAACAGCAAGAGAAAAGAAAAAAATAAATAACACATAAAGGAGCTCCAATGCATCTGGAAGCAGATTTCTCAATGCAAACCTTATAGTTTAGGAGGAAGTGGCATGATATACTTAAAGTGCTGATGGAAAGAAGCTTTTATCCTAGAATAGTATATCCAGCAAAAATATCCTTCAGAGATTAAGGAGATACAAAGAGCTTCCCAGACAAACAAAAGCTGAGAGGTTTTATCAACACTGTACATAACCTACAAGAATGGCTAAAGAGAGTTTTTCAATCTGAAAGAAAAGGATGTAATGAGCAATGAGAAATCACCTAAAGGTACAAAACTCACTGGTAATATGAAGTACACAGACAGATACACTGCAATTCTGGTATGTAAACTACTCATATCTTAGTAGGAAGACTAAAAGATGAAACTATCAAAAATAATAACTACAACTTTTAAAGACATAGATAGTATAATATGGTTTAAATAGAAACAACAAAAAGTTAAGAAGTGGGAGAGGTGAAGTTAAAGTGTAGAATTGCTTTCGTTTTCCCTTTGCTTGTTTACTTTCTTGGTTGTTTTTGCTATCAGAGTTAACTTTTCATCAATTTAAAATAATAGATTATAAGATAATATTTGTGAGCCTCATGGTAATTTCAAAATCAAAAAAACCTTCAGGGCCGGGCACAGTGGCTCACCCCAGTAATCCTAGTACTTTGGGAGGCAGATCACTTGAGGTCAGAAGTTCAAAACCAGTCTGGACAACATGGTGAAACCCCCATCTCTACTAAAAATACAAAATTTAACTGGGTGTCATGACGGGTGCGGGTGCCTGTAATCCCAGCTACTAGGGAGGCTGAGGCAGGAGAATCGCTTGAACCCGGGAGGCAGAGGTTTTAGTGAGGCAAGATTGCACCACTGCACTCGAGTCTGGGTGACAGAGTGAGACGCTGTCTCAAAACAAACAAACAAACAAAGAAAACCTTCAACAGATACATGAAAAATAAAAAGCAGCCGGGCGTGGTGGCTCAAGCCTGTAATCCCAGCACTTTGGGAGGCCGAGACGGGCGGATCACGAGGTCAGGAGATCGAGACCATCCTGGCTAACACAGTGAAACCCCGTCTCTACTAAAATACAAAAAACTAGCTGGGCGAGGTGGCGGGCGCCTGTAGTCCCAGCTACTCGGGAGGCTGAGGCAGGAGAATGGTGTAAACCCGGGAGGCAGAGCTTGCAGTGAGCTGAGATCCGGCCACTGTACTCCAGCCTGGGCGACAGAGCGAGACTCCGTCTCAAAAAAAAAAATAAATAAATAAAATAAAATAAAAGCAGGAAATGAAAACATACTACCAGAGAAGATCACTTTCACAAAAGGAAGATAGGAAAGAAGGAAGAAGAAAGTGAAGACCACAAAACAATCAGAAAAGAAATAAGAAAACGGCAGGAGTAAGTCCTTAGTTATCAATGATAACATTGAATGTCAGTGTCCTAACCCTTCCATCAAAAACAGTGACTGAATGAATAAAAAGTAAGACCTAATGATCTATTGCTTATAAGAAACACATTTCATCTATAAAGACACACATAGATGGAAAATAATGAGATGGAAAAAGATATTCCATGCTAATGAAAACCAAAAAAGAACAGGAGTAGCTATACTTACATCAGATAGAAGAGATTTTAAGACAAAATCACAAAAGGGACAAAGAACATTAGTATGTAATTTTACAGGAATGAATTCATCAAGATGAAATACCAATTATAACTCTGTATGCACCCAATACTGGAAAACCCAGATATAGAACACAAATACTATTAGAGCTAAAGAGAGAGCTACAATAATAGTTGGAAACTTCAACATTCCGCTTTCAGCATTGGGCAGATAATGCACACAGAAAATCAACAAAGAGATATTAGAACTAATCTGCTCTATCGACCAAATGGACCTAACATATATCTACAGAACATTTCATCCAATGGCTGCAGAATACACATTTTTTTCTCCTCAGCATAAGGATCATTCTCAAGGATAGAGCATACATTAGGTCACAAAACAAGTCTTAAAACATTCAGAAAAATTAAAATAATGTCAAATATCTTCTCTGACCACAATGGAATAAAACTAGAAACCAGTAACAAGAGGAAGTTTGAAAATTATACAAACACATGGAAAGTAAACAATATGCTCCTGAATGACCAGAAATTGAAAAGGAAATTTTAAAAGTCCTTGAGGTAAATGAAAATGTAAACACAACATACCCAAATCTTAATAAGAGGAAGGTTTGTAGCAACAAGTGCCTACATCAAAAAAGTTGGGGGGGGTGGGGGCGGGAAACAAAACCCTTTCAAATACACAACCTAATGATGCATCTTAAATCCCGCAACGTGGGATTTATTCAGTGGATTAAAGGATGGCTCCATATATGCAAAGCAATCAATATGATACATTATATCAGCAGAATGGAAGACAAAAATCATATCATTTTGATGGATTTTGGAAAAGCATTTGATAAAATTCACCATTTCTTCATAATACAATCCCTTGAAAACCTGTGTATAGAAGGAACATACGTCAACAAAATAAAGGCTTATATTACATACTCATAGAGATTATCAAGCTGAATAGAGAAAATTTAAAGCTTTTCTCTAATATCTGGAACACAACAAGGATGCCCACTTTCACCACTGTTTTTTTTTTTTTTTTTTTTTTTTTTTTTTGAAACGGAGTCTGGCTCTGCTACCCAGTCTGGAGTGCAGTGGCCGGATCTCAGCTCACTGCAAGCTCTGCCTCCCGGGTTTACGCCATTCTCCTGCCTCAGCCTCCTGAGTAGCTGGGACTACAGGCGCCCGCCACGTCGCCCGGCTAGTTTTCTTGTATTTTTTAGTAGAGACGGGGTTTCACCATGTTAGCCAGGATGGTCTCGATCTCCTGACCTCGTGATCCGCCCGTCTCAGCCTCCCAAAGTGCTGGGATTACAGGCTTGAGCCACCGCGCCCGGCTTCACCACTGTTATTCAACATAGTACTGGAAGTATCAGCTAGATGAATCAGGCAAGAGAAAGAAATGAAAGATATCCAAGTTGGAAAGGAAGAAGTCAAATTATCCTTCTTTGTAGATGATATGATCTTGTATTTGAAAATACCTAAAGACTTCAAAAAACGATTGGAATTGATAAATTCAGTTAAGTTGCAGGATACAAAATCAACATACAAAAATCATTAGCATTTCTATGGGCCAACAATGAACAGTTTGATAAAGAAATCAAGAATATAATTCCATTTATAAAAGCTACAAATAAAATACCTGATAATAAACTTAACCAAAAATGTGAAAGACCTTTACAAGAAAACTACAAAACATTCATGCAAGAAATTGAGGATGAAATAGAAAAGTGGGAAGATAGTCTATATTCATGGATTAGAATGTTCATGAATTAGAAAAACAAATATTGTTAAAATGTTGATGCTATTCAAAGCAATCTACAAGTTCAGTGCAATCTCTATCAACATACCAATGGACAGTCTTCACAAAGATAGAAAAAAATTTTTTTAATTATATGGAACCACAAAAGTTCCAGAACAGCCAAAGTCATTCTTAGCAGAAAGAGCAAAACTGGAGAAATCACATACTTGACTTCAAGTTATGCTACAGAGCTGTAGTAACCCAAACAGCATGCCACCGACTTAAAAACAGATGCATACCCCAACGAAACAGAATAGAGAACCCAGAAATAAATTTATACATCTACAATGAAGTCATTTTTAACAAAGGTGCCAAGAACATACATTGGGAAAAGGACAGTTTCTTCAATAAACGATGCTGGTTAAACTGAATATACATATGCAAAAGAATGGGACTAGCTGCTATCTTTTGCCCTACACAAAATAAAATTAAAGTGGATAATAGACTGAAATATAAGGTCTCAACCTATGAAACTGCTGAAAGAAAACCTTGGGAAAACTTTCCAGGATGTTGGTCTGGGCAAATATTTCTTGAGTAATACCCCACAAGCACAGACAACCAAAGCAAAAAAGAACAAATGGAGTCACATCAAATTAAAAAGCTTCTATGCAGCCAAGGAAACAATCAACAAAGTGAAGAAACAACCCACAGAATGGGAAACAATTATTTGCAAACTATCCATCTGACAAGAAACTAGTAACCAGATATATAAGGAGCTCAAACAACTCTATAGGATAAAATGTTTAATCCAATTAAAAATGGGCAGAAGATCTGAATAGACAATTCTCAAAAAAAGACACATAAATAGCAAACAAGTATATGAAAATATGATCAGCATCATTGATCAGAGAAATGCAAATCCAAACTATAGTGATATATTACCTCACCCTATTTAAAAGGCTTTTATCCTAAAGACAAGCAATGATGAATGCTGGTGGAATAGGGGAATCCTCATACACTGTGGGAATATAAATTAGTACATCCAATATGGAGAAAAGTATAGAGGTACCAAAAAAACTAAAAATAGAACTACCATGTGATCCAGCAATAACACTGCCAAGTATGTATCCGCCGAAAAGGAAATCCGTATATCAAAGAGATATCTGCACTCCCTTGATTATTGCAGCAGTATTTATGACAGCTATGAATTGGAATCAACCTAAGTGTCCATCAACAGATGAATGGATAATAAAAATGCAGTGCTTATACACAATGGAGTACTATTCAGCCATTACAAAGAATGAGATCTCATCATTTGCAACAGCGCGGATGCAGCTGGAGGAACTTATAAATGAAATAAGCCAGACACAGAAAAACATGACATGTTCTTACTCACTTGTGGGAGCTAAATATTAATACAGTTGAACTCGGGGAGATAGAGAGTAGAATAACAGTTACCAGAGGTTGAGAATTGTAGTAGGGGTGAGGGAGAATGGGAATGGTTAATGCATACAAAAATAGGTAGAATGAATAAGACCTCGTAGCTGTTTGCACAACAGGGTGAGTACAGTCAGCAATATTTTTTTTTTTTTTTTTTTTTTTTTTTTTTTTTTTTTTTTTTTTTTGAGACAGAGTCTCACTCTACTTTTTGTTTTGTCTTTGTTTGGTTTTGTTTTTGTTTGGTTTTGTTTTTTTGAGACAGAGTTTTGCTCTTGTTGCCCAGGCTGGAGTGCAGTGGCACAATCTCAGCTCACTGCAACCTCCACCTCTTGGGTTCAAGCAATTCTGCCTCCTCAGCCTCCGGAGTAGCTGGGATAACAGGCGCCCAGGACCACACCCAGCTAATTTTTGTATTTTTTAGTAGAGATGAGGTTTCACCATGTTGGGCAGGCTGATCTTGAACGCCTGACCTTAGGTGATCCACCTACCTCCCAAAGTGCTGTGATTAAAGGCGTGAGCCACTGTGCCTGGCCCAGTCAGCAATACTTTTTTGTTGTACATTTTATATACATTTTAGAATAGCTGAGGGAGTACAATGGGAAGGTTTGTAACACAAAGAAATGATAAATGCTTGAGGTGATGCATACCCCATTTACCCTGATGTGATGATTACATATTTTATGCTTGTATCAAAATAAGTATATACACTTACCTCATCAATATATACACCAAAATATCTCATAAATATATACATCTATCACGTACCCATAAAGATTTTAAAAACTAATTATGAAAATAAATATCTCAAATGTAACTTGTGTAAAACTGTACTCTTGAACTTCTCACTTTAAGATCTACTCCTCCTACCTTCTTGGTAATTCAGTCTCCTCTCCTCCCCACCTCTCCCCTCCTCTTCCCTCCCCTTCCCTCCCCTTCCCTCCCCTACCCTTTTTCTCTTTTTTCTCTTTTCTCTTCTCTTCCATCCTATTTCATCCCATTGTATCTCATCTTATGCTCTTCTAATCACTCCCAACAATCTATCAACTCATCATCCAGAGTGTTTCTATCGGAACAGATGTCAGATGCTATTCCTCCTTTACTCAAAGTCCTCCATGACAATCCATTGCATTTGGAATAAAAATAGTCTTTAAAGTTGCCTCCAAAGCCCTATATGATCTTATCTCCTAATACCTTTCTTAAATCATTTCTTGCTCTTTTCCCAGTCACTTATAGCATTCACCCATACTGCTTTACTTGGTCTTTAGCCAATGCAAAGGAAGCTTGATTTTCACTCAGGGCCCTTGCATTTGATGTTGCCTCTGTTTAAAGTATTTGCAGAAAATTGCATGACTCATTTCTTCAACCCCTTTAGCATTTGACTCGAATGTCACCATCTCAGTAGGCCTTTCTTGGTACTTTCCAAGTCCAAATTGTTACTTCCCCCATACATATACTTTCTGTTCTTCTTTCTTCCATAGAAGTTATTATTCAAGAAACCATATATGATACTTGTTATCTTATTTTTTTCTCTTTCCCTTTTTGAAATTAAGCTCTACAAAGGCAGAGAGCTTTGTCACTTTTCTTTATGGCTGTATCATCAGCGCCTAG
This sequence comes from Rhinopithecus bieti, assembly GCF_001698545.2. Taxonomy (NCBI): domain Eukaryota; kingdom Metazoa; phylum Chordata; class Mammalia; order Primates; family Cercopithecidae; genus Rhinopithecus; species Rhinopithecus bieti. The sequence continues at coordinate 476,995 of NW_016819681.1, read as the reverse complement.
AAAGGATTCTGACATATATTTAGTGCTCAATATTTTTAGTATGATTAGAGTCAATGCATACATTTTTCATGTATGTGTGTATCAAGTTTTGCAAGCCCAAGAACATGAGGACCAGTAGGTATAATTACTGTTTGTTTTGCATTTGTGCATTGAAGATCCTTTCTGCATTGTTCACACTACTTATCTTTCTACACAGGCTCACCAACTCAAAGCATTTTTCCTTTCTCATTTTAACAGGTTAGCATTTTAAGGTTCTTTAATCAATACCTTTTTCCATTTACATCATATTAAGAGGCAATTTAAAAGTTTAATCAAAGACTTCAGCAGTTGTTGCTGATTATGCATGCTGAGTTAAATCTGGGGGTTGCAGACTGCAGATTGATTCATGCATGAGGTCCTGTGTGGTAGGAAATGAAGGGAAACAGGGTTTCTCTCCCTGCTGTAAGAGCTTGCAGGAGGACTATTGATCTATTTGTCTTTGTGCTTCAGTGCTTGGCTGGTCAATTATTTACAGATCGCTAAGACAGTGAGTGTTTAGAAGTAAGTGAAAGAGGGAGGTTGAAATTACGATTCTTCACATTTTGGCTTTAATGATGAAGTTGATAAAATGAAAACCCATTGTTTTAGAGAAACAGATAATTCACAGTGGGCCACAATGAGGAGACTTTATCAGGCTCTCTTTAAAAATAATTTAGATATAAAGCAACTTTACATTTCTATGTGTTATTTTCAGTAGTCTTTCAGATATTGAATATGGTCTAGTCAGAAGAAAAATACAACTTGGTGATTCATTTTGGTTTATAGTGAAAAAAGATGGTCTCAAAGCTCTCTTCTACTATTAAAAGTCATTATTTTTAATATTGTACTCGTTTAAAATATTTTCAAGGGCTTGTTTCGGTTCATATGAAATGTCTGATGGGTATAAAAAATAAGAAAACATATTTAAATCTTTTTCTCAAGAACTGCCTCATAGAGGTTTTTATTTTAGTGTTAATTGAAATAAGTGATAGCACTATAAGCTAGATTATATTATTACTCACTAAATCTAGGTGAATACGTTCAGACAGCTTAGTTTTCTTTTAAGTGATTTGTGCAGTATCGTGCAGCTAGTAAAGAGTAGAGATGGAATTCAAACTATGGTGGTCTGAATTCAAAGCTGGAATATTTAAGTGCTGTGCTGTGTATTAAGAGTTGAATTGTGTCTCTTCTAAGTAGATATGTTGAAGCCCTAATCCCCAGTGTGATACTATTTGAGGATAGAACTCTTTAAAAAGTAATTAAGCTTATAAGGGTCATAAGGGTCATCAGGGTAGAGCCCTTAATCCAATATGACTGGTGTCCTCAGAAGAAGAGGAAGGGATGCAGCACACAAAGCAAAGGTCCTGTGAGGACCTGGTGGGAAGGTGTCATCTGCAAGCCAAGGAAAGGGGCCAAAGGAGACACCAAACTTCCAACACCTGAAGTTTAGACTTCTATCCTCCAGAACTGTGAGGGATAAGTGTCTGTTGTTTAAGCCTCCAGTCTATGGTATTTTGTTGTGGCAGCCATAGTAAACTAAGGCACTCTACCTTCATTAAGTTGCCCACATTAAAAAAAAAAAAAAAAATGCAGCAGGACGTGGTGAATCACACCTGTAATCCTAGCACTTTGGGAGATTGAATCAAGTGGGTGGTTTGAGACTCGGAATTCAAGATTAATGTGGTCAACATAGTGAGATTCTGTTTCTACCAAAAAAAAAAAAAGAAAAAAAAAGGTCAAGTATATTGGAGCATGCCTGTGGTCCCAGCTACTTGGGAGGCTGAGGCAGGAGGCTCACCAAAATCATACCACTTACTCCAGCCTGTGTTACAATGTGAGATCCCGTCTCAATAAATATATATATTAAAAAGCCACAATACCTAATATGCAGTAGATGCTAAATAAATACTCACTAATAAACGCTCATCAGATATCTCCTAAAACAGTTCAGCAGAGAAATCCCAGGGAATCCTGTGACACAAAATCTACTGGAGAGATAATAAACAGCCTATCTTCCAATCTGCCAGTGCCTAAGAGGCCCCAGCAACCTGTCCTGCACGGTGGCTGAAGTAACCATAAGCTGTCTATAAAAGCAGAGCAAATGATCAAAACCTATTTTGGGAGAGACAGTCACTCAAAAGAGAGCAACTCCAAAAAGCTAGAGGAGAAGGCCTTTATAGAATCAAAACCAACTGAAGAAATAGAGGATAGCTGAGCAATAAAAGGTGACAAGAATTATTAATAAATCATTTAAGCATTCACAAACACAAGCATATTCCCTCCAATGAATTATGTCTAAATATAACATTTTAAGATTAAGATAGTAAATTACTCTAGACTGCATTTCAGTTTATATGACAAGAAGATATGATTTTACAGATTTGGTAAAATGGTACGTAAGTCAATGCCTTGTATTTTTATGTAACATTTCTTTTGACTAATTTTATAGTAATGAAGATGTTGATTCATATTCTTAATCCATGTTAAGTAGCTGACAAGGTATTTTTTCTGTATTAAGTTCCAAGCAGATTCCTTCTGAAGTCAGTGCCAATGGCAAAGATCATCAGGCAGGTGGTATTCTTGGCAGCACCACAGGACGTCCTATTGCTGGGCTCTGTAGCCGCTGTAGAACAGTTAATCTGGACTTGATTCCTTGATATTTAAGATAATTAATATTCAGATTTTTAGAATTAGGTAATCACTGTAAAAACAATTCAATAGCAGGTGATAGTTTCTTATGTCTGTGATTATATTCTATGTTAAAAACTAAAAATATCTCAGTCTGGTCGACAATGTTGTAAGACTTACAAATGTTTCTAAAAACCTTTATCTACAAAGCAGTAATAGAAAGTACATGTGAAATGCTCAAATTTGTATGTATGAAATGAATTAAGAAACAGTGTTAAAATAGTGCTTACATCATGTTCCTAAGACTCGTGAAATTCTAAACCCAGAACTATGACTGTTAATGGAAGAGGTGCTAAAAGGTGTTAAAGGATATCGGGCTTCAGAGTCACAACAGCTATCTGTTCTTTGTCTGTCTTAACTATCGAGAGGCTGTTCTTCCACACCAACATGAACGAATTTCCCTAACCTCCTACCAATATCATTGGGAAAAAATGTTGAGTTGCTTAATTCAAAATACTAGAAGTATACCTAATGGTGTAATTTACACGTGGGCAATCATTTTAAAATGTCTTATCTAGGCAACACCCTTTGGAGATGTGCAGTCTACAACCTGTACAACTATATGCAGCAACCGTGTTTTCACTCCCTCACCTGACAAACGCAATCTCAGATGTTAAGCACCATGCTTAGATTTCTACTTATATTTACAGTTTTCTAAGATTTCTTACTTTTTGTTCCATGAAGAGATTTATCAGTTATGGCAAAAACAATTTATAGTTTGGAGGGATTACCAAACTAAAGTTATTTTTTCTATACTAGTCACCTGAGGCTACTAAACTCATGAAAATAATGGCATACTTAAGAACAATGAGATTTGGGAAGTAAGAAGGACATTAGCAATTCCATAGTTCACAATTCTATAAGTAAAGTGCACTTCATTTATTTTACTTCATAATTATTTAAAGTACCTGTGTCTAAATATTTTATGACATTTCATAAAACAATATTCTGCATAAAATACTTATTTAATAGTGTGTCTGTTACAAATCACAGGTTTTATTTAAACAAAGTTCATTTTGTTGACCTTTTTTAAGTTGACTTTATTCTTCTTGCTACTTCTATAATATCCATGAGAGGGCAGTAGAGTACCTGGTTCAGATGTTAAGAAATTGTGCCACATGAAATTATGTTTTTAAAATCCACAAATCCTTTAAATGATTATTACGATTATATTAGATAAAAAGATTTCTACCTTTGTCATCTAAATACTGTAATATAGAAAAGTGAATATTTTTCTTAATTTCTTCTGTTATTGGCAATTATGGACATCCTTTCATGTAAATATTTTTATTCATTATTAATAATCAATGGTAATGTTACCAGTAATGTTGATCAAGTTAGAGATTTGTGACCACTGAGTTTATTTAAAAGTAAATATCTAAAATGTTCAATTTAAGTCTATTTTAAAGTTAAAAGAATATTTTTTTTTGTTAAAAAATTAGTGGAATAAATCAGTGTGAATTCAGACACCTTTCCTATTTAACCTGTTATTTAATCATTTCATGCCAATTTTGGTTGAGCAAGATGCCTATTCCCTGTCTGTTCCTCCTCAAGCCAGAGAGATAAGCCTGTTCTTCATTTCAAAATCATAATTTGTGTACCAATTCCCCATAATTTAGTTAGCTCACAGCTAACACTCGTACAAAACAAGTTTACTCATTCAGTTTCAAATAACCCATTTTGCAACCTGCTTATCTTGGAAGGAACATTAAGAAGTTATGTTGCTCAAAGTATATTGCTCTGAGTTCCTATTTAATCTTCTAGGGGGCCCAAATCCTATGAGAGCCAAAGCACACTTATACTTCTAATAATTTAAAATATTTACATAAGCTCCATATTGCTGGATTTTTCTGTTTGTAAACATAAGTATGTTTTAGATACCATGACATAAAACCTCACCAGTGGGAGCTCCTAAAGCCTGGCATCTTAAAGCCTGAGTTTGGGGTCAGTTTGAATTCTTTCCATGTGTCTATCAGATATATGATCCTGGACTATTTATTTAACTTTCCTAAGCTATTTTGCTAATTTGTTGAAAGAGGGCAATAAATTTTAACCATTTTATAGGGTGGTAATGATGGCCAAATGACCTAAACACTTAGTAAAGTGACTAGCACATGGTAACAACTCAGTAAGTGTTTTTATTATAAGTTTTAGTGTTACAGGTAATTTCTATAAAGAGCTTACCAGAAATAGCCTTATAAACCTTTCATCATATTTGTAAAAACTGTAATTTTTAGGACATTGACACTATACATGCTAGGCTTTGTGGAATAAATGTGTCTCTAAATTTTGCCTTACATTTCAGATTAGACTGACGAATTTTGGTTTCATCTGATAATCTCTTCAAATCAACTATGTGTGATGGTTCTGTCTTTGCATTAGTTGTTAGAAAGCTTACATTCAAATGTTGCCTCAGTTCTAAGAAATTTTGTGTAATTTCATCTCTCACATTTCTTTGTATCTTCTCCTTTCTAAACATTTTCTCTTTTTTTCTGTTTTCTTCACCCACTATTACTACATTTCATTGTGTATATTTTTGCAAGATAACTTAAATTCCTTCTTTCCTTTAGAGAATGTTACAGAATGTATTCATTCATGCAGGTAAATGGACAAAATTAATCTGAGTGGTTCTTGAGGAGCAAACTTCTTAATTTAATGGAAGAAAAGGAGTATATTAACTATTGAATGTGTTACTCCATGGGTGTTAGTAAATGTGACTTCAATAAAAACTGTTATTTGGTGTTAAATGTCAAATGCAGACATATGAGAAATCTATATAAGATAGATTTAGGAGAGAATACAAAGAAAATTTATAATTAAGAGCTTGTTTCTCCAAGCTCTCTAATTTTAAATATATATTATAATAAAAATACACTGATTTATAAAGATTATTATCCTACCCAAGCATGGTTAAAATCATTCTTATGTGTAAATATTGATAGTTTCTAATCCTTGAACTTTTTATATGAACACAGGAAAATACAGGAGTTAATCCTCCTTCTGAGATGTAAAAGTTTATCCCCAATAGGTCATTATTAAGCTTCCAGCTTTAGTTTGGAAGTGGTCATGGCTGCAACCTCAGACAGCTTTTGGTACAGGCATCAACTCGCTTTAAAGTGTTGACAAGATCAAGAATTGCAAACATAGTTTTATTTTAAGAAAACAAACGCCTGTTTTCTTAATAGGTTAAACTCTGCTGCTAGAGGTTTTTCTTGATGATGATTAAATCACCGAAGTGTTTTAGAGGTCATATGACTAAAGCTGTACATATTTTCTTTACATTAGGAAATCTACTACTCCATTTTAGATTTTGCAGAAAAGCTAACCAAGCTCCCAGACTTCTCAATATGGTTTACTGGAATCATATGAGATTCAGCTCCAGCAAAATCTCTTTAGCTTTCTCTAATGTAATTGACGTGTAATCAATTCTCTTTGCCATTATTAATTATAGCTGCCGTATAGCATTATTGTCTCATCATTTGAAATATCTTGAAAATGACCATTTTCTTTCATTCTTTATAAAATTAAAGGTGAGAGGCAGCAATTGTATGATACAAAATAATTTGGGCTCAAATATTGAAGAATTTTTAAACAAAATCCAAAGGACACCTATGTGCTCTTTCTACTTGTGCACAAATTTCATTTTGGTCATTCTGTATCGTATTATAATCATTTATTTCCAAGGTTTACCCATTTTGTTGGAAACTCCCCAAAGGCAAAGTCTATGTTTCCATTTTTTCTTTGTAATGTCTAACATTCTCCCTGGTTCTTGTAAATTTTGCTCATGGCCTGACCAAATCTGCTAGGTGCTTTCTTTCTACCAATGACTTTTTGGCTGACAGGCCCTGTAATTGTCTGCTTGATAGATTTCTCTGGCCATGGGAGAACACACAGTGGGCAAGTCTAGAAGTGCCGGTGAGTTGACACCCTATCTTAATTTGTTCATGTCACTGTAATGAAATACTTGAAACTGCCTAATTTATACAGAAAAGAGAGGAGATTGATTTCTTGCAGTTCTGGAGGCTACAAAGTCAAAGATCAAGAAGCCAGCATTTAGTGTCTGGTGAGGCACTTCTTGATATGTTTTCACATGGTGGAAGGCTGAAGGGCAAAGGGCTGCCAGATGCCCTGTAAAGCTTCTTTTATAAATGTCTTAATCCTATTCACAAAAGGGGTCTTCATGATCTAGTCACCTCCCAAAGGCCCAACTTCTTAATATTATTGAACTGGAGATTAAGTTTCAACACGAATTTTGGAGGAACACAAACATTCACACTTTAGCAATTTCTTAACAACTATTCAAAGTTAGTAGAAAAATACCCCAGCATCCTCACCCCTGAGCTGGGAGCACTCCACACAAATTGTCTTCTAATGGCCACCAGTGGGATTGAGCCCCATTTGCTCACAACAGTCATCTGCTCGTTAATGTACCTTCCATTGGCTTCTTTTCATTTCCTGTCTTTCTTCCCTAATACTAATGCTTCCTGAGATCACCTCCCAAACAAACTACTTGCACTACTCAAGTCATTATCTTTTTATTATTTCTGGGAAAACACAATGTAAAACGTGATATGTACCACGATACATATTGGTTAAATGATGGATAAATGGATAGGTAGATGGGAGTAAATCATGCCTTTTTTTAGGTTACCAAATGTAGACTGTTTATCACTTTACTATGTATCACATTTTATATGTGCAAATGTTATGTGAATTAAGAATCATTTATATTTCACCAATATAAACATTTGATGTTATGTAAATCCTTATCTATAGATAATGTTTAATAGAGAGAAGTAAGCATACAAACAATAATATTTTTCACGTAGTCTTTAACAGATATTTGACATTTAGATGAAGTTTTGTGTTTTATCCAATTACTGTAAATATTTCTTTTAAATGGTCATAGTGCATATGATTTATGTTTTCTCACTTATGTTGTTAAATGTTAATTATTTTAATACTGTTAATATTTATAACATTTATAGAATCAAATATATTACTTTTCTCCATTTAATGATATTAAAGGTAAATAGAAACACTTAACTGATGTGGTTGGTGATTCTAGTTCCAATGAATGTACTCTATTATTTTTATTTAGATATTTCTATCTAGATTTAGCAAGGTAGAAAAATGAACTGTAATTCTGGGTAATAGGAATGATGTCTATTGTTGTATTCAATCTTGAAAAAGAGCCCAATTGTCTTAATTTCCTTTAGCAGAAGAGTTTTGTTTATTTTTTTTAGTAGAGATGGGGTTTCACCATGTTAGCCAGAATGGTCTCGATCTCCTGACCTCGCGATCCGCCTGCCTTGGCCTCCCAAAGTGAGCTTTCTTTTATGTCTGTAACTGTGTACCTTTTTTGTATTTGGTCAATACCTCATCCCTGGCTTCTAAGGCACTCCTAGTATTTGGCAACAAGACCAGTCCTGTGGTTTCCTGGTTACTTGGCTGCTCAGTCAGCACTACTTTTATTGACAGTAATGTCCCAAAAGTTCTTTATGAAACTTTTCTTCTTTTTACTTACACAAATATGTTTATTATAGATCTAATTTCTCCCAAGGCCTTCTGTCATCATAGGTTAGCTAAGTTCATCAATTCATTTGAACCAAGGTATAGTTCTGATAAGTCATTGCCTTAACTAAAATAAAAAAATGAAAATTAGAGAAATTTAAGCACTATATAAGGTAGTGTAGTTGAAAGTGATATTTTTAGGTACTGGACCCTTTCCTAAAGCCTCTTTCCTTAGTGTTTCAGCATTGCCTATTATCTTCATGTTAAATCATAGAGTCACAAAGATTTAGAATGAGAAATTACTCAGAAATAAATCAATTCAGGAGTAGCAAATAGCAGCACTTGAACTGCAAAAGCCCCTAGCCCACCCCCATTCTTCCTTGTCGAGCCATGACACAAGTACACATTCTATTTCAACACAGAGCACCAAGCAGCTTCTTACAGCTCATCATTGTTAGCACTTGATGTGTAAATGATTTGTCACTTTGAGTCCAATCTACTTCATTTTCACAAATGAGACCAAGAGATTACTGGAGTTGACCAAGGCCACACAGCTAGTTAACTGAAGAATAGGCTAAAGTTCTGTACTTATTAGGCATGTTCACATTCTCTACCCATGTATAACACATAACCGTCATTTGTTCATCTCTGGATTTACTAAAGTGGACCTGAACTTGGTAGAAAATTGCTTCTATTTTTTATTTTTTCCCATGGGAAGAGTGACAGTTCATTCCCTGAGTAAAATAGGCTTAACAAACAGTGAAGTTTGTATTTCTCGACATTCCATTCAAAGATTTTAGCCTTTCCTGAGAATCGAACTCATGACTCTTCATCTTCTATGGGTAGCTTTCTCCCTATACCACCCTTGCTCATTGTTCCAGATTGCATCTGCATATATCAAACCCTTATTTATCTATAAAGAATAAGAATAAAGCTAAGTATCAAATTATTTATACTAAGCCATAAAATTTACATAGCTGATACAGATAATTACAAAACTGCAATATTAATAGATGATTTACATACATTAATAAATTGATAAATATAATTTTGCTAATCAACAAGAAATTAAGAATTACTGGTGTGATTTGGTAATGCTATCACCCACCACTATCATTCTTTTTATGTGGCCTCTAAAAAGTATATGCCGTACAGTACTTTTGTGCATTATTTCCTCTGATTTCTGATGGTTGGAGGACCATGATTGTGTACAACCGTTAGGCAATGCAGAGATTTCTTGTGGTTATTCATTAATTATTTTAATTTTTCAGACTATGGGATTCAGAAATTATTCCCATTATAACCCACGCAAAAAGGAGAGGTTTAAATATGCAGCTTAAGCTAATCAGGTATAGGAACAATAGATAATACTCTGTTAAACAATAGTCTTAACTGTTCCAAAGTTTAAAACAACTGATACTTTGCTTGCGTTTACATGTTAATCTATTTGCTTTTGCTGCAGCAGCTTGACTGCTCTTTATCAGTGCTCAAGTTAAGTAAATTTTGTTGCAGTCCTCTAAGATTAGATCAGGGTAAAATTTCTGACTGATTTATGCATGTCACAGCCGACTTTTCTATTTTTTAATGACTTGGCTACATTTGATGGAAGTAGACAAGCCAGTATTAAACTGAATGTATGTTCTTCTGTGCTTTTCACTTCTCAGTAGTGTGTTCTCTGTCCTGTAAACCCAACTCTCAGTGCTTTATAAAACCGATAGAACAGTGAGTTAACTCCATGTTTCACTGTTCAGGATTTCACGAGTCCTAAGCAAAAGCATTTGGAAAATAGTCAGAAGGGATAAAAGATAAATAAAAGTTTGATCCGATGTCTTCTAATTGTTTATGATTTAAGCCTGCCATCTATGAAGACAGTATAAGTCTAACAACAAAACCATGTGTTCAGTTCACTGCGTCAGTGGAAGGAAATATATAGGGAATCAGCAACGGTTGAACAAAATGCCAAGATGGTAAATTAGGAAAAGCACTGAACAGTGCCTAATTCAACAGTTTTCTATCACTTCCATGCAGCTTTTTCTGAGTGTGAACAGAATGACATTTGATGATCGCGTACCCCAGCAGTTTGCCAATCCCTGTGGTAGGGCTCACTTTCTGCTTTGTCCGATCCATGTGTCCTCAGCCTGATTACTGCTCTGCTAGCATCTGTTTGAACTTACTAAATTGAAGCTCTTATACATATTTAGTAAACTTACATTTACCAAGTTCACAGGACAGATTTCTGCCTTCTAGAAGTTTCTAATCTTTTCTTGAATATTCCTAAGTAAATATAGCAGTTTATAGATGCTTTCCAAATTTGGAAAGCACAAAACAGTCTCCTGAGAGTATTAAAAAAAAAAAAAAAAAATTAAACATGGAGACTCAATATGTCACTGCTTTACTGTAGGTTTTCATCCATTTTAGGCTGAATCTTTGTGATAGTCTCAGTTACAACGTCTGAATTAATAGCATTTTAATTTGCCTTTAACAGTGACACTAGAGTGGCCTTTCTCAGTTTGATGAAACTAAATACCACAGCCCAAAAGTCTTTAGTACATTACTTTTCAAAATCATCTGTAAAATCCATTTTACATTTCTTGTCTTTATATTCAAGACTCTCAGCTACATTCTACCTCTCTTGACAGCCTTATATCCTACCATATTCCCCTCAGTAGCACCTCCCACATCACACGGTACCTATAGTTTCCTTGATATTTTTTCAAATCCTTTTCACGTTCACTTCTTCATCTGAGAAAAACCGTATTTGCCTCAGCCCCATCTATCTGGCAAATACTTCTTCATTTCCAAAATGTGTTTCAAACATCAGTTGCTCTAAAATGCTTTCTTTCCACTACCCAGCAAGAAGATGTAATGTTGTCCTCACATAGCTCAAGCTTTACTGTATACATGCTTCTGATTTGTATAAGGTATACATAAGCTGTGATATGTTAGGGACTTACATTAAATGTCCATATACAAGGTGACATCTTATGTGTATCCTTATATGTTCATATTTTTGTAATGCCTAGCAAACATACTGAAGATTAATAAATCATTATTGGTTGATAAGTGAATGAATGAATGTGTAGGACTGAACCTCTGACTGAGTCATTCACCTTCCAAAAATGGCCTGTCATCAGCAAGAGCTGATTTTAGTTATCTGCAGCTTCAAGGAGCAGAAGTCAAGTAGGGTTTCCTTCCCTAACGGGCACACTTCAGTGAAGAGGGGGTATTATAGAGGGAGACAAATAATAACTACTATGTATTGAGTCATTAGTCTGTACAAGCATTATTGCTACATGGTTTTGTTTTGTTTTGTTTGAGACAGAATCTCACTCTGTCACCCAGACTCGAGTGCAGTGGTGCAATCTCGGCTCACTGCAACCTCCGCTTCCCAGGTTCAAGCGATTCTCCCGCCTCAGCCTCCCAAGTAGCTGGGACTACAAGCACCTACACCACACCCAGCTAATTTTGTATTTGTAGTGGAGACAGGGTTTCACCATGTTGGCCAAGCTGGTCTCGAACTCCTGACCTCAAGTGATCCACCCATCTCAGCCTCCCAAAGTGCTGGAATTACAGGCATGAGCCACTGTGTGCAGTTGGCTACATGTTTTTTATATTCATCTTATTTAGACTTTGAAACTTGGTGAAGTAATTATAAACTATGTTCACTTCACAGATGAGATAATTGACCTTGGAGAGGTTAAATAACTTTTCTAAGGCCACTCTCTTAGTGGTAAAGTTTGAATTTGAACTGATTTATCCAAATGTAAAATCCTTAGTTCCACATGCATTGCACTCATTTGCCAGTCATTTCATGAAATGGCCAAGATTAATAATGTGTCCACTCATTCAAATATTTTAATCTATGTCATCAGGAAACTATAGTTTCATTTCATACCCTTACTTCTTTCCTCTTAAGGAAATTTTATGTCTTGACAGATCATG
>NW_016819681.1:441309-463113 GCF_001698545.2 Rhinopithecus bieti | reverse complement strand
TTTGACAAATAAAAAAAAAAAAAAAAAAAAAAAAAAAAAAAAAAAAAAACCCTGCATTATCTGTATAGTTTCTGCGTTAATAAATAAATCTTCCAAGAAAATTGAACACTTGACAGATGTTCTGACCAAAACTGTGGATTAAAATGAATAAGAAATTGCTACTGTAAATAAAGCAAAATAAAAAATTGTGTTCTCTATATATGTGTGTATGTATGTACACATACAAATATTTCAGTTTATACTGTGTCTTAGTTCACTTTACGTTGCTATAACAGAATGCCTGACACTGTGTAAATTATAAAGAATAGACATTTATTTCTCACAATTCTGGAGGTTTGGGGATCTAAGATCAATACACTGATGTCTAGTGAGAGCCTTCTTTCTGCACCCTCACATGGTACAAGGCAGAAGGGCAGGAGATAGCCAAAAGCTGCCTGAAGCCTCTTTATTAGGGCCTTAATCGCTTTCATGAGAGAGGAGTCCTCACGGCCTAATCACCTATTAAGGGCACCCCATTATAATACTATCACATTGACAACACCTGAATTTTGAAGGGGACACATTCAAACCATGCCATTCCATGTATAAATATAGACATAAACAAGCACCATTAATACCGCACTACATATAGATGTAAAATTTACCTGTAGACAAATACATGCATACAGTTGACATCATACAGTGCATGCACAGAAGAAAAGACTAGAAAGAAATATATCAACAGTTGGCAATTAACTGTTGATAGGATTATTTAATATTTTAATGCATGTTTGGGTATATTTTCCTGCAATAAGCATATATTATTTCTTTAAATAAAATGATGTTACTTGTAGTCACTAAAAAAGTCATCTCAGGTTGCTTGCATATAGTCTTCAGTTATTAACTTACCCTATTTTATATAAAAAAATCTAGAGTTTTTTTAAGATTAGTAGTTTTAAAACTATATTTTCATGTGTAAACTTTGCCTTTTTTCCCCATGTATCAATTATTTTATAGTCCTCACTCTCAGAAAAAAATATAGAAAATTTAACATAATTTTCTGACAAATAGAAAGTTGCCTTTTAAAAACGATTATTCCAGGTTTGGTGTGGTGGCTCATGCCTGTAATCCCAGCACTTTGGGAGGTTGAGGTGGGCAGATCACCTGAGGTCGGGAGTTCGAGACCAGCCTGACCACCACTAAAAATAATAACTACTAAGTACTGAGTCGTTAGTCTGTACAAGCATTATTGCTACATGGTTTTGTTTTGTTTTTAGAGAGAGAATCTCGCTTTGTCACCCAGGCTGAAGTTTTAATCAAATTAATAAAATTAAAATAAAATAAAAGATTGCCTAGGGGTGGTAGCACATGGCTGTAATCCCAGCTACTTAGGGGCTGAGGCAGGAGAATCGCTTGAACCCAGGAGGTGGAGGTTGTGGTGAGCTGAGATTGCGCCATTGCACTCCAGCCTGGCAACAAGAGCAAAACCATGTCTCAAATAAACAAAACAAAACTCTTATTCCAATTTTTTTGCATAAATAGATAAGTTGGCTGTATCAGTTATGCCTACCGGGAGCTCATGTCAGAGAGATGTTTCAGAGAAAGCAGCAACAAACCAATACTAGCAAGAGTAGAGGAAGAGTTAGGTGACCACTCTTATGAAGAATGAGTGTCCAAATCACAAGTTAAGGGATCGTGGTGATTAATAGTCTAACCTATGCTGATACTAATCCAAAGTTGTCAGGCTTCTCTGTGTAGCAGATCAAGTTACAGATCCAGTTGTGTTACATGAGGTGATTTGTAGGGATTCTGGAAGACAGGTTCAACTCCAAGGGTTACAGCCAACAAGTAGTAGGCAAGAGGTTAGGCCTTCAGCCAACTGGCCTCAGGTTGAGGGTTTGGCTTTTTGGAGCTGGTATTGAATCACGGAGGCAGGGACTGGTGAGAGAGAGACTTAAACTGACTAATAAGGGCATCACATCAGATGCCCAGGAGTTAAAGTCATACCTGGCAAGAAGACAGCAAACCTTTTCCAGTAACTCACTGAAATTTAAGGAAAAAGGTCCTAATAGACTGCCCAGTCAGAAACTCTGTATTGTACACAACAGAGACTGGAAAATGCAAGGATGTTTTGTCCTTTCAGCTGAACCTAGGAGAATAGTAACCAAAGAGCAGATGGTATCTCAGTTTCCTCATCTTTCGAATGTAAGCGGTAATTGTCCTTACTTCATCCAAGTGTTGTGTAGAATAGATACTGTGTGTTAAGTGCATAGGTTTGTTACTGGGAAAAACTTGATCATTTTGATGACAAGTTTCCTTACAATCTAATATTGAGGCAGTGATTTTTCAACTCAGGTAGCAAGTGAGAACAGCCCATGGAGACTTTTGGAGCCACAAATACCTGGACTCTGCTATAGTCCTATCAAATCAGAATTCCTCTTGCTGAAGTCAGAGTTTCAGAGTCTTAGGCATGATTTATCATATAAATAATGACTAAGCATATGATAGGGATACTACTGTATTTACTAAAACTTATTTATGATTAAGTTATTTATGATTACTCAAAATACAGTAGTAACAAACATGTACTATTAAATTAGATAAATTCACAGATTATTATATATATAATATATATAATATAATTATAATAATTGATGATTAATTTTATATGTCAACCTGACTAGGTCCTAGGATGCCCAGCCAGTTAAACATTATTTTGTCTGTGAGAGTGTGTCTCAAAAAGAACACCTTTGGAATTGGACTGAGTAAAGCAGATGGCCCTCCCCAAGGTTGGTAGGCATCACCCAGTCATTGAGGACCTTAATAGAACAAAAGAATGGAGGAAGGTTGAGTTCATTCTCTGCCTGACTGTTTGGACCAGGACATCTGTCATCTCCTGCCCTTGGTGGTCCTGGTTCTCAGTCCCTCAGACCTGAACTGTGATCTACACCATCAGCTCTCTGGCTTTCAGGTTTTCAAACTATACCACCTGCTTTCCTGGGTCTCCAGCTTGCAGACAGCAGATTGTGGGAATTCTCAGCCTTCATAATTGTGTGAGCCAATATCGTATAATAAGTCTCTCTTTCTTTCTCTGTATATAAGTATGTGTGTCTGTGTACATACTATACATACATAGATAGAGATACATATTTGCTTATCTAGTGAGTCCTGACTAATACAACTCATCTCTGAAAAAAAGGCAATATGCAGTAATTACTGAGTTTAATTGTGTTAAATGTACACTATTTGGCACTTAATATTCTCAATAGAGAAAAGTAGCATTTTCAAGGTACTGTTTTATGGTTCTGATATACAGAAGATTATATCCCTTCTGCCTACTTCCCGTAGCCTTGCCACATGTATGTAAATAAATAAGTAAATTAGACTGTAAAAGTGAATACTTATCTTGGCCCCCACATCTCCTTATAAAAAAAAATTACATTTTAAAATTATTGAAACAGTTTAATTTTAACCATGTCAGCAGTTTTAATCTTCTAAACTCCTTAGATTCTCTAATAATACTGGGTCAATGTAAAGTCGTTGCGGAAAGTTGCAACAAGCTTTAGTAAAACATTGACCATTCTTCAGCATTCTCTTCAGTTACAACAGTAGTCACTGGATTCTCTGGAGAAAATCTGCTTTTAGTTAATTCACTCAAGTTCAGAGACTCTTTTTTGATTTCAGACAATAGACTCACAGGTAGTCTACTTCGTGGCACAGAATATGATTCATATTTACTAGGTGGTACAATTTATCTCCCATAACAATTCTTTATTTGCTAGTGCTTTTGATTGGAACCAGTTTTCTTTCTAGTTATGGGTAGGGAAAGAGACAACTTTTGACTCATTTTCGTGCCACTATTGCCTGTTGTCGTTTTTATGTTGAATGTAATAGAAATTCATAATTCTAAAAAATGAAGAATTGGAAACATCACTAAGAAGTACACATCCCAGCAAAAAAATGTCTGCCAAAATCATGTGGTTATAAAATACTGAATGAAACATTTACAGTTAGCGAAATAGAAGAAATAGCTGTATTTTAAAAATGGAGCTTAAACATCAAAATACTACCTGCAGAAGAATGTCATTAGTCTTCCTCTAAAGCAGAGCAATGTGACAAGAATCAACAAAGTAGATTATAGTGAACAAGTAATAAAACATCCTCCTTTTTTTCAAGTAGTCTTTGATAGCAGGAGACACACTCGGTGAATTTCAGTGAATGTGAAAGGAGAGAGTGATGACACTCTACACAGGATGCCATAGGTAGGAGGAGAGAAGGTTTTCACAGATGCATCTGCTGGAATCCATCATGGAGGTGATGGCAACTGCAGTGGCATAAATGCATTTTCCCTCAGAGCTGGACCAATTTGTCTCCAACTTGAATAATACATGGACACTTTTCAAAGGAAAAGAGAACAAATTTTTACATACATCCCTCACTCCCCAAGGCTGGCAAGTTATTTTATAATGTGATTTTATATATTTTATATATTATATACTATACATGTAATAAGTGAATAAATTTCTCATGCTGCTGGCTTTTATACAACTAAAGTCAAGACTGATTTTCCTATTAAATTTAAATAAAACTTTAAAGCCATATAATTCAATTAATCATGTTAATAGGATGGATATTAGTGTTTTCTCAAGATGAGATTTTCACTTTCAGTATAAAATCACCCCCCTCAACTATAGTAAGGCATAGTTTGCCATTCTGATAATGGGCTATTAGAGGATTCAGTTTTCCTGCCACAGCCAGGGGGTTGTGCTCTCATAAGATTTTTATTTCACCATTGTTTTTGCATGGCTTTGACGTAGTATTTACGTGTCCACAAGCACTAACCCAAATGTGAGTCACTGAGTTGCAAAATAGGACTCAGTTGTAATTTTGTTGATCATTCAGATGATTCATAACATTATGTTGGTTCTCCAGACCATCAAAATTCATACAAACCACTTAAAATTAATTATTGGAGATAATTTCCCATACCCATTTGGAGAAAAACAGAGATAGCTTGAGAACACAAGTTTTTCAAAATTGTCAAATAGTATCATCTGTAGGCCATCCTGGGGCAGCATGGAGGACTTGAGTAGCATGTGAAGCAGATGTTTACTTTGTAGCTCTATAATTTTATTCTTAGGGTGTTTTTGTTTTTAAACATTTACTGAAAAATTACTATGTTTCAGGCAAAATCGTAATCACTGGCGAGCCAACCATGATTAGATATGGCCCTTGCCCTCTAGAAGCTCACAGTTTACCAGGGAAGACAGACATATATTTAAAAACAAAAATGTCCCCAATGCTAGTAATGCGTCCTTTCTCAGTGATCAGAGAGGTTTGTACAACTGCAGTATCTTGAGAAAATACTATTATCCATCTTATAAAATTAAGATGATTAATTGAATTATATGGTTTTAAAGTTTTATTTAAATTTAACAGGAAAATTAGTCTTGACTTTAGTTGTATAAAAGCCAGCAGCATGAGAAATTTACTCACTTATATATTTTATGTACAGTATGTAACATATAAAAATAATTGCCAGCCTTGGGGAGTGAGGGACATATGTGAGAACTTGTTCTTTTTTCACTGATAAACTCACAGTTTATTAGGGAAGACAAACATGTATTTTAAAAAAATGTCTCCAATGCTAGTAATGAGTCCTTTCACAGTGATCAGAGAGGTTTGTACAACTGCTGTGGGAAAACACAGAAAGCAATATGAGTTTTCTTTAATCTTGTAGCTAGTGCGGATATTGAAGATCAGTTAAAACCCCTTCAAAGTTTAAATATAGGTTAAGGCCTTTATTCTTTTTCTTTATTCTCTACCCCAGTCATCAATATGTCCCATTTTCAATATATATTTTTCTCATCTCTGCCTATGTTTCATTTGGCCAGTGACAGCAAAGAAGTTGCTAATCTTCCTGGGGTGGGGGTGGTTCTCAAAACTCAAGAGATAGCCTTCCCTGGTTTTGGATTAAATCTTGAGTTAAAATATTGTACAATGAAACTCAATACTGTGGGAAGGAGGGAATTGGGTTAGCATAGCCATGAGGTGCAAGGACTCTTGTCTCAAACTGCAGGGATTCGTATTTTAACTCTTAATATCTAAGCAATCTTGGACTAATTGCTTCTGTCTGTTTTGGGTTCTTCACATTTCAAAAGGGAATAAAAATAATTGCACATATGATAACTAGAAGAATGAAGTGAAATAATGAGTGTGAAATACTTAGCAGTGACTGGCAAATGGCAAGTGCTCAAAACACATTGACTAATGTTAGGAGTACTCCAAGCCCTCCATCACTCAGGGATCAAAGAAATCATCCTGGGAAAAGAACACAGACATTCATCTCTGTCTTCATTGTCAATCCAAGGGCATTTGGAGTTCCAAAGGGAAGCTTGTCATGTTTGGTGCTTTTCTCTTGTATTAGGGCTATACTTTACCACAGAAATCACATTTTAACTTTTATTCTGTCATGAAAAAGCCTGATGTGGCACAATGGAAAGGGAGTAGGATACTAGATCACATGAAACTTGGCCTGTACAGAAGCCCAATCTGTCCACTAACTTACTCTGTTACTTGAGTAAATCACTTTGCCTCTCCGGGCTGTAGCTTACTCATTGGTAACAGAAAATATATAGTCACCAGATGATTTAACATATTACTTTGTATTCATTCCAAGATTTCCAAGAAGTGTACCGTTCTTGATAATCAATTTCATCTTCTTTTGCGTCTTCAATTTATGGGCACAAGAACTCTGCTGACTTGGTTTTATTTTTGCCAGAGAATCCTTTCTGAGGTTTGTAGCCAAACTGATGCAAAGTGTACACGCCCCTATTGTTCTATTAGTAGCTATAGTTGGCAAAATTAAATGTGTCAGTTTCTATTTTGGTGTCCCACGTCTTAGCACAGTATAAATAGAACTTACAGAGAAATGTTTCAGTGTGGGTGTAATAATATGCTATTTTGCAACCATTTAGATTAACGTTTAAACCTTATATCAGCTGATTACTAGCCATATGACAAATATGTGTTATTTCATCTCTCTGAGAACATCCAGCACACACACTGGCACGTGGAACCTGGTCAGTGAACTTGCATTCCTTTGCTTTGGTTTTTTGCCAGCATCTCATATGCTCATGGAAGGTTATGTATGTATATCTATACCTACTTTGATCTATCTATTTAAAATATATTTTATACTTTCCCATGAGGTAAGCATTTTCATTCATTACTTTGTGAGAAATTTTGGTGCTTTTTATCTCTTAAACGTGTCTTGAATACTACTAGAAAAGACAGTAACTTATTTATTTTTGTAAAAATTTTAGTCCAAGTAGAACCTTATTATTTATGAGCATTACGATTCAACAAAATCTCATTTTCTCTAAGATTTCATTAACTTCAAGCTCATGTACCTCAGAAGCCATATTATTGAAACTGTTTGGGTAGCCCATTTATAATAGGCCCATGTATTGCACTGTGAGTCCTAGTATTTATACTCAATAAAATGTTGCCTGACTTCACATTTACTATTTTATATATTTCTAAAATCTCTAGCACAACCCTGGAACTCTTGTTTTTTAAAATATCTCAAGAACTGACATTTAATCCTGGACATTTTTGACAAGGGGTTTACCAGGATCTCAGTTCTTTGGTCTGATATTCTACGCATTCTACAACCAGGCTCCAATCTGTTCATTCTTACGGTAGTAGCCCCCACTCCCTGCCAGTGTGAATGTTTGGCTTCTAGCCTTTACAAAGACCCCAATCAAGATGTACCCACCCTTGCTGGCTTCAGGTCTCCTTACACTCCATCCTTCTATTGGTATCCTAGCCATGCTTCAAGGTCGGCGGCAAGCCCAGGATGACTGCCTACTTCTGAGTTAGTATTTATTCTCTGTGGGCACACAAGGGATTATTTCCATTTCCACTAAATCAGGTTTACCACTTAAATTAATCATCAGCCTATGTGAGCGCTTGTCACTCAGCCACACATTTCCTACAAATCCCATTCTCTCTGGATAAATCTAGTTATCCCTGTTTCTCAGTCTTTACAGCAAGACTTTGAGACAAGCTGGAGAACATTGCTTAATGCAATTGACTGCTGTCACTACAACATTCTAATAATTAAAACTGATACTTTAAGAAGTGATTTACAATATCCATACCTGGTCTGCTCCCTTTACCGTGGACTACATGAGTATTCCAAACCTTTGGCCCTTTCCTCAAGTCATCTACTCAACTTTCACAGTGTGTGTACATATAGATGTGTATATATATATATGTGTATATATATATATATATATATATATACATATATATATATATACACATATATATATATACATATATATATATATGTATATGCCATAACAGTAGCTTAACACTGTGCATACTATCTTGTGGTTTGCTGCTTCACTTAAAAATTTATTATGAGCATTTTCCCATGTCAATTGACATAGTCACATTGATGTTTTCATTGGCTGCTTAGTGTTCTGTTAAGAGTACCATACTTTATTTAAGTAGTCCCCTAATTTTGAACAAGTAGATTGGAAGTTTTTGCTTCCTATTTTTCCTCATTACAGAAATCACTATGATAAATATCCATGAAGAAGTTGTGCATAACTCTAATTGCGTCCTTAATATAGAGTATTAGAATAAAAATTTTTGGCTTAAATAGGATGTAAGTGTTAAAACTTTTGAAAATAATGCCATTTTTTTTTCCAGGGAGTTTTGCCTAACTGTATTTTCTGTATTTGCCTGTTTTTCTACTCTATCAGTATCATTGTATGTGATACTTTTATTTTCATCTTTATTTATTTGCGACGTAAAATATAGTTTTCTTTATTTGGGGTGTATTTCTTTGATTGTTAAGAAGGTTGAACAATTTTTCATATGCTTACTAATCATGTGACATTTCTTCTCTTGTGAATAGATTGTTCATGTCATTTGCACCCATGCACACATGGCAAGCCTCTCCTTCCCAGATGGGAGCTTCAAATGTGGACTATTCAAATAAAAATAGAAACCTTAAGATCCTCTACTTACGGTTGTTAAAATGATCATTCTTAGAATCTTAGAACAGCTAGAGAGTAGTTAAGCAGTCAACAATTAAATCAATTTCCAATTTTGCACATAAATTTAATGTGTTTTCCTCCAATGAACTGGAGGAAAATCTTCCCCTATCCCAAATGGTTCCTTTTCCTAAACACTAAATTGATAAACTATTTGAAAAAAATTGTGTTCATTAAATGATGACTCATACACTTAAAGTTCTTGCATTTTCTTAAAGTATTTGAGTTGGTCTAATTCTTCCCAGAGCAATAGTCAACTTCAATGATCACTTCCTCTGTTTTCTGGGAGTTGCTATGGATACATATTTTTGTCCATGATGCAAGGTTGCAAATCATGTGATATTTTATTGGTCATAATAGATTCAATGTATCTTAAACTTAACTTCCTGAAAAGCTAGGAGAAAATTCTATTTCAGTCGTGTTTTGTGGACAGTCTTTTCCCAAAATATACCACCACTACCACCACCTCTCCCCACAACACACTCTAGGTATTTTCCTAGCCTGTGAGTTCCTAGTAGCTTAAAACTTTGTGGGGAAAATGTTACAGTTTTTTAATGGCCATCGGTCAACATTATTATGATCCTTGTTCAAGTTCACATGAATTATAAATGACAACTCCACTGTCTCTAGGTTATTATGGGCTAGGGGTATTATTACTCTTCCTGTCAAGGCCATAAGGACTCCAAGCCACTTTATCAAAGTCCTGACATTTTAGGGGTATCTAGACAGAAATGTGGTTCCTGGTGCCCATAGTTTTTATTTCCCTATCACAGGGGCACTTTCTATCAAGTCTGTCTGCTTCTGCTGCTTCTCTAAGCACACAGCTTCATCTTCTCAGGAATGATACTGCATGATGTCCCATGTGCAGATCTGTGAAAATCACATACTGGCCTTTCTTCCCTGGGGTATAGGTGTAGACATAAAAGCAGATCCTTGTTCTCTTATTTCTCATTTTATCATAGACAGTGAGAAGAAGCCAGTTTGCTCTTTCAATGTTCTTGGAAAACTCCTTAGCAAGATCTTGCATTCATTAAGAATATTTCCTACTTATACCTTACTGTCAGTGATAGTGTTATTAACTTTTCTCTCAATTTCTTCCAGTTTCCAATAACATCTTCCTTATCATCATTTTTGACCTGACCAATAACCTCTTCCTCCATCTAAAAATATTAGACTCCCACTAATACTCCCCTCAAAGCCTTTTGAGCTTCAGCCTGCCATCTAGTTCCAAACCCAACACCATGTATTTTAGGTTTTTATTATGGAAGCAACATACTTCCAGGTATCAAATTACAGTTCAGTTATCTATTGCTATGTAACAAACCACCTCAAAATGTATTGATATAAAATAGAAATAATCATTTTGCCAATAAATCTGCAATTCAGAAAGGATTCTGCAAGCGCAGCTCATGCAGAATGGCTGTGTTCATTCAGAGTCCCTGGTGTGCCTTAGCTGAAGATGGACAGTTCATTTCTCATAACTCACATAGCTGACAAGATAATGCTGTCACTTTCTCTCAGAGAGCCTCTCCTTGTGGATGCTTGGGCTTTCTTACAGCATGGTAGCTGAGTTCCAAGGGCAAACGTCCTAAGAGATGAGTAGTGGAAGTTCCTAACTTATTAAGGTTTGGGCCTGGAGAGTGACATTAGGTCATTTCAGCTGTGTCTTTTTGGTCAGTCAGTCACAGAGCACAGATGCAAGGGAGGAAAGGCACAGCTTCTCGCAATGAGAGGAGCGTCAGAGAATGGTGAGGCCATATTTTTAAAACTCCACAGATACCAATACTAGTCATTTTCTAGTTAACCCATCCTGTTTCATGTGCCATGACATATAGGACAGGGTGGGGAATGATAGAAATGCTGCTTTATTTTGACTGCATCACAGAGATTGTGCGGTACAGGGATGTGTTTTCGATTTTATTACAGGCAACGTACCAATGCCTTTAATCCTAATGGGTCAGAAAATAGAGGAGGAATAAAATTTCTCCTCAACACTTTTTGAGCAAGAAAGTCTCAAGTATTTGTAAAGCATTTGTCAGCATTATTCTCTGACAAGGAGAGCTCTTAATAGAGTTTTATGTCTCTATATGTTTAAATCAATTTTGACTATAGTCGATTAATATTTTTTCTATTTTTGTAAGAAATTTTATAATTCAAGAAGCCCAATTTTTAATAATAAGTCATGAATCATTTTTTCTTTCAAAAAATGTGTATTTATTTTTTATAAATAGTTTCAACTTTTACTTTAGATTCAGGGGTTACCTGTGCGGGTTTGATACCTGGGTATCTTGCGTGATGCTGAGGTTTGGGCTACAAATGATCTTGCCACCCAGGTAGTGAGCAAGCTACTCAGCAGTTGGTTTTCAACCTTGTCTCCTCTCCCTTCCCTCCCTTCCCCCTCTAAATAATTATTAAACATGTATTTTTTTTTTTTTTGCCTTATATGAACATCCCATTCTCAATCTAGTCTTCATCTCATGGCTAAGTTTCTGCTCCAAATGTCTTCATTCTCTACTTCAAATTCTTTATTTTCAAATGTAAACTCCAATTTCCAGCTTTTATTCCTAAAGACTTTAGTCATTTACAGAAGCATTTTAAAAAATATATTCCTCAAAAAAGTTCATTTGTCATTAGTAGATATAATATAGTGAATATCACCTCCATGATACAAGAATTTTTAAACATAGTGTGTGTATATATATGTATATACATTGAATTAAAAATGCTTAATATTTTTATAATTATTTTTTAAAAATTTGATTTATAGTGGATTAAATTTTATTAAACAGTACAAATGCTAACTGATGCCACGTGATGAAATTATCTCAGAAGGAAAGAAAATAAAGAATACTTTTTTTTTTTTTTTTTTTTTGAGACGGAGTCTCGCTCTGTCACCCAGGCTGGAGTGCAGTGGCTGGATCTCAGCTCACTGCAAGCTCCGCCTCCGGGGTTTATGCCATTCTCCTGCCTCAGCCTCCCAAGTAGCTGGGACTACAGGTGCCCGCCACCACGCCTGGCTAGTGTTTTGTATTTTAGTAGAGACAGGGTTTCACCGTGTTAGCCAGGATGGTCTCGATCTCCTGACCTCGTGATCCGCCCGTCTCGGCCTCCCAAAGTGCTGGGATTACAGGCTTGAGCCACCGCGCCCGGCCCAAGAATACTTTTATTTTAAAAGCAATTATTCACAAATAGCAACAAAATAAAAAAAATCAATTTCCTGCAATAGATTTTTATACTGCATGTAAGAAAAGTCATAGAAAAACCAGGTACAATAGGAGATTTTATCTATGTTTGCAGCATTTTTAGACAGGAATTTCATCCACAGATCACATCATCTAGAGTATCATATTGAATCAGAAGTTAGATCAATAGCTTGAGAGTATTGTCCCATAGAAATGGGATATGCTCCCCTGAATAAAACTAGGTGGATAATATTTGAGAAGCTACTCAGAGGAAAGGTTAGTACCTAAGTTACCATATTAAAAGAGAAAAAATCATGATGGAATACCAAAATGATATCCTGTGATAAAGAAATAGATCTGCAGAATTAAAAAAAAATTGAGTGGTTCATAAATAAATAACATAATAATACAAAATGATTTATACTGAGATTGTTTAATTTCAAGGATAAAGAATTTTGGGGCCAGGTGCTATGGTTCACACCTGTAATCACAGTGCTTTGGGAGGCCAAGATTACTTGAGGCTGGGAGTTTTAGAGTTTGAGACCAGCATGGACAACATACTGAGACCCCTATCTCTACAAAAGAATAAAAACTTAAAATAAAGAAAGAAAAAATAATAATAACTGGGCATGGTGGTACATGTCTGTAGTCCTAACTGTTGGGGAGTCTGAGGTGGGAGGATTGCTTGAACCTAGGAGTTTAAGGTAACAGTGAGTCATGATCATGAGCCACTATACTCCAGCTTGGGTGACAGAGTGAGACCGTGTCTCTAAAATAAATTTTAAAAAAAGAGAGGGAAGAATTTCTGGGAACGTAGAAAGGAAAAAGGATAATATCTGGCAACCATGAGGGTGTGCCTTCAAGAAAACATTTTCCACTCAGCTATGAAGAATGAAGTTAACTGACAACTTACAGTTGTACTGTTTTGAAGACCTGTGACAGCATTTGGCACAAAATCACACATTTCCCATTGTGGCCACCTCAGTAATCTACTGGACATGTCTGATATGCTCATGACTAGCCATCTTCTCCCAGCCCAGGGCTCCTCTATGGGCAGTCTTTGAACCAGAGCTCCTCACTGGGATGGCTGAGATGTCCTCAAAACCACACCTTAGTTCCAGCCCCTTCATACTCACTTCTCCTTCCTTCCCCCTCTGCTTTCATGTGTGTCTGGCCTATATCTTCTTCTGATACTTTTCCCTGTATAATTCTGATTGCCACCTCTCTTTTCTATTTCATGGGGGTTACCCTCAATCAATGTCTGGCATTTCTAAGTCTGTCTTTGTGTCTTTTTCTTGGAGGACTCTGATGACACAAATGCCTTTATATACGTATTAACCAACATTAAATGACAGAAGACAATGGTACAATGCCTTCACATTTCTGAAAGAAAAAAAAAGGGTACAATGTAAGAATAAAATACCTAGCCAAGTATGTATTCAAGGATAAATGCATATATTCAGGAACTCAAATAGTTATGAGAATTTTTGGAAAAAAAATGCTACTTGACAATGAAATATGAACAACCAAAAGACGAATAATATAATTGGTAGAAAGGAAAATTATCAATAGAATATTTGATGCCAGAAGACATTAAAGCAATGACACATATTTTCACACAAGGAACAACTTAGATAATTCAACAGCAATAGCCTTTTATTAAAAATATTGACAATAAAATCCAGTCAACCCGCTTATTAAAATTTGTAAAGCATTAAATTGGTATTAGTTTAGAAATCAGGATGCTAGTTTCCCTGGAATAGGGATGGAACCAAATAGGTGGGGAGCTGTTTGGAGTGCTAGTAATGTTCTGTGTAGATATAAGGATGTCTGCATTTATAAAATGTTAGCGAGCTTAATGTTTACTATATGTGTACTTTTCTGCATATATATCTTAGTACAAAACTTGCTTAGAATCCCTATTAATATGGAACTAATGCTAAACAAATGTGGGAATTATAGACCATAATAATTTTGTGATCGTAAATGTTAGTAATCCCTGAAAAAATAAAAATAACAAAAGTAGTAACATGAGTAGCAGAAGTCAAAATTAGGAAAAAGGGTGGGTGGGAAGACATAGGTGAATGATCACAATCTTTCTTATTTTTTATAGTAGGTTGTCAACTCATATAATGAATGAGGATAAAATGTGTAATTTAAACCACATAATCCTCGAACCTCTAGTAGTTTTCAAACTGTTTACTTATAAATAAATAGACCTTTAATATTATCCTTTGTGAAAGATAAATATTTATTCAGCTATTCTATTTACTTTGATTTCCTTTAACTTTTCAAATTAAGTAAAATAAATTTAATATGTTTTACGCAAATGCACTTTTACTTAAATTATTTGTAACCTGACTATTTTTATATGTAGTTTAATAATTATTTTATGTTGATCCCATACTACGTGTTAATGGTTCTAAGGGTCAATCTGCATGTATTAAGAAGCCAATACCTTCTAGAGAGTTTTAGGGGATGTTGAAGTTTACTTTGTTTCTAAAAAATGGTTTATTCTCTATAAAAATAGTCTAAACGTCATTAGTCCTTAAAAACTAAATAAAGGATTTCAGACCACAAATTTAACAAACTTCTTTTTTCCTAGGCAGTTTTCTAACTCTTCCATTAAATGTAATAAATTTGGTTTCTTCTTTGGCCCCAACACTTCACTTCCCCAGTCCTCCACACTCTGTGTCGTGATTGACTCTTACCGATGGCCCACTTTAGGGTTGTGGGGGAGGCTGATTGACCTTCCTGCTCCTAGCATGCTGCGCCGTCAGTAATCGTGGATGTGCTTTGGGGTACAGAATGCTTTACATGGTTTGACCCGCCAAGCAGATCACCATTATATGAGGCCTGTTATGTTATTGGTTGCCCAAGACTGGAGGCTTGGCCCCCCAAAAACCCTCCGCTTTGAACTCAGAAAAAGTTGGAAGGGACCACAGGCTTTATGTTTGTGATCTTGATTTACCCCAGACTTTTGCCGCACCAGCTGTTTATTGGTTTTTCACCACCTTAACCTTTTAGGTGTCTTTTGCCATGCAATCATTGTCATGCAATTAAAGACAGGGAATCATGGGCTATAGTTGTTGTGTCTTTATAAAACCTTTGTATAGAACACATTGTGGATGCTTGTTTAGGAGGGGAGATCATTAAAAGTGTTCTTTGAATATACCCAAATTTTTAAAATGCTGGCCTATTGACAATCGTTTGGCAGCATTATAGGGCAGTTCTGCCTTTGATACCCCATGCCCAATTTTCCCAGCTTTATTTCCGACATAGCTGTACTTGTGGGCTTTTAATTGGTATATTTTCCAATATAGGCGGGCAAATCCAGTACTCTGAACATGTTTTTTCCATTCTATTTCTTCATTATGTACTGGAATTCTACTTTGGTTTCCTCAAGAAGGTTAAGATGTAAACGTCGATTTCACAGTGCTAGTTTATCCTTGTCTCTTAGCCTTTCCTAAACAGTCAACCTTTATTGTTTTCTCCTGAAACTCTAAAGCATGTATTGGCATTGATTGTTCTGGGGAAAAGTTATAAAATGGTCGCATACACGTTAGTACATTTTTTGGTCTGTTTTAAAAGTGAAGGAACTTTATACATTAGAAAATGGTTAGTACTGTTAGTAGTTCACCAATTCTTAAAAATCCAGGTTTAGTTTTCCCCAGACGCCCGGTAGAATAGTATTTGGAAGCCTTTTAAAAAAGCATAGGATAAATGGATTGATAGAGAGTAAAGTGAAGATGATTAATTCGGAATTCACTAACGATTGAGCACATTTTTTGGCATTAACAGAAAAAAATTTTTTCAGATCTAGCAGAAACAAGTGGAAAAACACCTCGCATTAAAGTATACAGAAATCACTCCATCCTGCTGAAAAATTAAGTGGTAGAAAGGTTTGCTGATTTGCTTTTCTTGGTTTATGTCCTTTTTCTAGTTTAAAGTCTTCCAAGAAGTTATGTAGTAAACTTCGTGGATTAAAATAATAAATAATGGATATTTTGGAAGACATGAGGGCGAAAAAAATGAAGGGGTTTTATTTTGTGGCTTAATCTAGCGCAGGCTACAATGCAAAGAAGCTTTTATTATAGGCTTTTAATTAGCAGTTTTTAGTGTGCTTCTGAATGTTTCTCTGTAAGTGTGCTTCATACTGCTACTCTGGCTTCTGATTAGGGGACAATGGCTATGAACAAAGTTTCCTTTAAATTTGTCTCTAAGATCAGAATTTTCCAATTTGTTGTTAGGCTAAAAATAAGGGTGCTTATAAATAACATAATATTGTACTGTTATTTTCTTATGATTCAATATAATAACTGTTAATACATAAGAAGAGCACTTTACAGAATAGTTTTGCACTTTTGATCTGTTCTGTCTCCATGAAGAATAACATTTATTTCATTAATAGAGAATTCATTTTAATAGGAAACACAAGAAAATGAAAACACAGTGTGCTTAAATCTTCTTATTTAAGAACAAAGTATACATTTTTTATTTCTCTCTCATGAGCATGCATGCACTTAGTAGAAATATTTTCAAGTGACAATAATAAGCATTATAATTGCTTACATGAAATGAAAATTCATTGTTCAAATATTTTGAATGGTAATTTCTGTAGGAAGACAGACATAAGTAGAAAAGTAAAAATGATTTTGAATTTAGAAGTAGAAAATAAATAATTTGTTTTGTTAACCAAGTTCCTACTTTTACATATATTCTCAGTATGATTACCTGTGGAGGCGTTGAGGCCGTGCCAAATTAGGCAATTGATAAAATGACAAATGAGTGATTGAAAGTAATTTTTCAGAAGAAAAATAAATAAGACATAATTAAAATGTTCTAACTTTCTCATTAAGCGAACATTGCCTGAAACAATCAATAATTTAAAATCTTCAAATACCTTCATATTACCTATCAAAACATTTTTATTAAAGAAAACAGAAAATATATGTAATAAATAGATATAGGTGTATATATATATATATATATATATGTGTGTGTGTGTGTGTGTGTGTGTGTGTATACATATTAAATTTGATATTCCAACCAAGGCACCAAGATGCAACAGAAGATGCAAATATAAAAATGAGATGTCAGACTAAAATATAAAGTTATCAAACTATATATAGTTTTACTAATCTTGGACTCCTTATCTAATAATTCCAAATGAGATACATACACAAAGCAATTAAAAACATAAAACCATTTCACAAGAATGACCAAAACTAGCGAAAGGAGAAGATTTGTGAGAAAGACTTTTGAAAGAATCATTGGAGTAAAAAGAATCTCATCTTATTCCTAAAATTAAAGGGAGGGTTAGGTCTTTGTTTCCTCTCTTTAGATGTAGGGAGTAAAGCTTCAATTCTTGGAGAATTCTCAATTGACACTGTCTTGATGATTTAAAGCGATGAGAAAACATTTTTACTTTCAAAAAATTATCCAGTAAGGCAAGGGACTTGCTGGAAATCAAGATTTTGTCCTGGATTTTGACTTTAGTAACCTCTTAATATATTCAATATTTTTAATCAATAAATAGCATAACATTGAACCATGCACATTCATTGTATACAGGCATTTTTGTATTCCTAAGTTTTAATAAGTTTATTTGCATTAATTTTATTTAAATAACATTCAAAATAATTTTATTATATCCAATTTGCTTTAGCAATTTCAAGAATAGATGAGTTATAAATGATAGAAAACTAAAATATTAATAATTCCTGGGAGACTAACAATAAATCAGACCTTAAATTTAGTACTTTCTTTTTTTCTCAAACTAAAAATATCAAAATTGTAAGAGGTATATCAGTCAGGATCCAGAAGATAAACATCAGGTTAAGATTACCAGAGAGTAATCTTAATATCAAAAATTATTAACTATAAGAGGGGATTTGCTAGTAAAGAATAAACAGAACTGTAAATAATATAGTAATAGCGGATTATAGAGGCCACTACCCCTAAGGCTGAACTGGTACATAATGGAAGCAAGAGGGTCTGGAACCAGCCTCCACACACCATACAGATCCAGATTCACTGGAGAGCGCATAGCCATGAAAATCTGCATGGCAGGGTTTGCTGAGGCTGCAAAGTACTCAGGAGGATATCAGTGGAAGCCATCCACAGATAGGTGTCATACCAGCAGTACCCTGCCATGAATACACCTGCTGGGGTTTCAGTCAGCATTCTCTGGATGCCTGGAGCTGGCCCTGCAAAAGCTGTGGATGTGGCTGGGACAGGCTTTGTAGAAATAAGCTGTGTTGTAGGAGCCAATATCAAGAAGCATAACAGAACCTGGGAGAGAAACCCATTCATCCTTCAGTTTTCCCTTAGCAGCTTCTACTAACAAAGCTTAACATCTTGACTGGCAAAGAAGGAATGTTTACAGGGTCTCGCCCCACTGTCAGAAATAAAGCAGTAAGTTGTGAATTTTCAACCGAGAGGCAATAAAGTGATGACTAGGACAGTACATGCCTTGGGTAGTTTCCATATTCCCTCTGCTATTCAATCTTGAACTTTTATTCAAAAACGAAACAACTCTGTATTTCCACCTAATAATTTATAAATGTTCTTCCTGAAAGTGAATGTATTTTCATCCTTTTCTAAAATGAGGTGACACAGTCCCAACAGTCATTGTATCTGTTACTGGCTATATTAATCCTCTCAAATTCCACCACAGGTCTACTAAATGCTCTGTGAACTAAAGACTAAATTGTAAAGTTAACCATCTGCCACTTGTATAAAAAATAAAAACAGGAAAAGGAGACATAAAAATGGTTAGTTATGCAAATAAAAACATGCATATAACAAGCAAAGAGAAAACAGACAAGCTTCTTAGTCTTCAAAGATTTACCATATATACTTGTAGCTGTGGTGCAGCCGTTCACAAATGGATCCAGTTTATCCTTCGGTCAGAGGACTCTGTGTCTGTGGATTGATTTAGGAAATAGGTGAGAAGCTGTTTCCATTTATGTCAGGG
Organism: Rhinopithecus bieti; assembly: GCF_001698545.2. Classification (NCBI taxonomy): domain Eukaryota; kingdom Metazoa; phylum Chordata; class Mammalia; order Primates; family Cercopithecidae; genus Rhinopithecus; species Rhinopithecus bieti. The sequence continues at coordinate 443,902 of NW_016819681.1, read as the reverse complement.
TTGTCAGGGTTTTAGCTGCATATCTAGAGGGTCTTTTTTTTCCTACTGGGTAGATAAAACAATAACTCTGATAGGCAACTCATGTATTTCATTCCTGGGAACACAGTGTTCAGTAGCCACTGTCAAAGATCTCTACAGGCCAGGGTGTTCTGATTACTAGTCAGCCCTGCCAGTTAGATATGCTCACTTTGTTCTTGGTGATTGTATGCTATCTTTTGATTTCTGTTACCCCAGAGCCCATTATCCCTGTTGAAATCAGGGAATCCATCCCAATGGCAGAATCCCTTACAGTCTCTGGTCTGCAAAGCTGCTCAACTTTCTTCACGAATGAATTTCTTAGTGCCATGTTTTATCATGCTGGACTGGTTTATCTTCACCAGTAGGCTCTGGTATCTCCACCTAGTAAAATGTCTGGAATCTTGGTGTCCAAGTTTCAGTCAGTCAACCAAGTAAGTTGTTAGAATCACCTGCAGCTTTACAAGCTGACATATCAAATCTGAAATCTCTAGTTAGTTTCCTATAGCAAGGAATTCAGCCTTATCTAGTGTTATATTCTCTGCTTATTGGCCTAACTCCTTTTGCATCCACTCCACACATGTCCCACCCCATCATGTTTCTATTGGTTATATATTAGCATGGTCTTGCAGTTCTTTTGCCATGTAGTCTTTTTACTGTATAGTGTATACCTGTTCCTCTTGAGCATACTATACTTCACACGAATTACTTCAGGGCATAAGACCCTAGGAAGGCATCTCCTACAGGTGAGGTTATTACAAGATTTGCAGGCAAAGGAAGGCTAGTCTCTTCAGGCATGGAAGAGCAAGTTACTTCTACTGGTACGGAGGCCTCAGAGTGGCTTGCACATTCAGTGTTGTCAATTTCATTTGGTTCAAATATATGTCCCCATTCCAAGTGTCAAGATTTCATTATTTCTCAATTGGTACCCTAAATTTCACATGAGAAATGGTCAATTTCACTGCTGTTGTAATTTACTGAACCCACAAAGTAAATATTGTGCAAATTTAGCAATATCAGTTCTGTGGTTACACTAAATATTCTTTTATGGTTCTCATGGTAGCTCTCTGGCCCTTAGGCTGTGAATTGAACTGAGAGCTTATTTTTTTTTTTTCTCTGTAAGTGCTCAAGGGCACTCAGAAAAATCTATCCCACACCATGCTCCTTATAATAATCATTATTGCCATAGGGTCAAGGGCAGAGTCACTTGGGCTCTTAAAGGATTTGCTTCAGTTGGCACTTTGTCACAACATAGCACAGGCAATAGTTTGATTAATTAATTGTGATACCACACATGCCCTGGATTCCTAGTATCCCATTTCCCATTAGTAAGAAGCTCAGCACTGCAGTGAAGCACAGGAGTGAACCAAAATATCCCCCAAATGTCATAACTGGAGGTCTGTCTCCTGGGACCATTTCCAGGGCAGAAATTTCATAGCAATTTGAACTGGAAAAGTTTACCATAAATAATTATTAATCACAGGCCAGGCGCTGTGGCTCACGCCTGCAATCCCAGCACTCTGGGAGGCCAAGGCAGGTAGATCACAAGGTCAGAAGATCAAGACCATCCCAGCCAACAAGGTGAAACCCCGTCTCTACTAAAATACAAAAAATTAGCCTGGCATGGTGGTGTGTGCCTGTAGTCCCAGCTGCTCAGGAGGCTGAGGCGGGGGAATCGCTTGAACGCAGGAGGCGGAGGTTTCAGCGAGCAAAGATCATGCCACTGCACTCCAGCCTGGCCACAGAGCAAGATTCCATCTCAAAAAATAAAATAAAATAAAATAAAAAATTATTAATTACAACACATGGGATTGAAGTCATGGATAATTTGCTAGTAATGATAAAGACTCTAAAAATATAAGAACAGCATGTACAGGAAGCAATTATTACCCCTTGGGCTGAGATAGCATGCTCAAAAAATAATGTTGAAGTAACAATCATGAACTGGAAATCTCTCCTTACTCAGGGCAGAGATCTAAACCTCACTGGGGAAGGTGCATCCATGGCTCGCTGAATAGCAAAAAGGCCATGGAGGTCATGAGCTCTCCTGGGAGTTACTGTGTGCTGCTGGTCACCAGCCATGGTTAAAAGCACACTCACAGAAGCCATGCACACTGCTGGAGCCAGGTGTTGCAGAAATTGCGTGTACTGCAGGAGCCTGTCTTTGGGAACTCACCAGTACCAGGAAATGAAACCCTTTCTTCCTACAGTGTCCTTTTAGTGCCCTCTACTGACAAAACTTAGCATCTACCAACATTATTACAGAACAATGAAGTGTGTATTTGGACTACAGAGACAATTAATTTGTGGCTCTCACAAAATGCTATGTTAGGATTATGTTTACAGATAATTTTACCAAACAGGTATAAACATGTGCTCTAATATAATGTGAAGAAAGTAGGAGAGTATTTTTGCTAATGGTAAACAAGTGATGATAAATAACGCATATTGAGCCATGCAGGATCAATGTAATGATAATGAAAATAATAATAATAATAATAATAATAATAATAATAGAAAATATTTGAATAAAAAAGTCTAGGCAATGCATTGGTGGCTCACCCAATATGTCATTTTA
>NW_016819681.1:437371-441007 GCF_001698545.2 Rhinopithecus bieti | reverse complement strand
AATAATAATAATAATAATAATAATAATAGAAAATATTTGAATAAAAAAGTCTAGGCAATGCATTGGTGGCTCACCCAATATGTCATTTTAACATATATTTATAAGACATTTATTAGAATAGGTTGATAGATTTTTCTCTGAAGTTACCTGAAGGAAGTTTTCAATAATTATTTCAGCCTCATTCTAATGTCCATGTTAACATAGCTGTATTACTATTTTGCATTTCACTAACATTGAGTTCTACACATTGTTTTAATCTTTAAAGAAAATGTTTTATTATGAAGCTCTTTTACATACAGTTTTTTAAAAGCAGTATCTGCCATGCCTTCTCTTTGAACATTGTAAATATAGAGATCTAGCTAATTAACTCATGCCACACTTAGATGTGTAAAGAAAACATATCTTTTCTTGGTTATTTTAGCTTACCTGATTTTCTTATGATCCCTACCCCGGGTAAGGGAAAATAATAGGATGTAAATGTTACAATTTGCAATCTTTAATTAAATCTTTTAAGAGTGTTCTTAAAAAAAAACTTAGTCATTTTAAATAGATTGCTCAATTTTTTTCACACCTCTGCTTCCTTACGGTCTTCTCTTTATGCTGTTTAGGTATATGAGCAACACAACTTAGCTGCACTGGAGAAGGATTAATCTCAGTTCTCATTGGTTACTGTTTTCTGGATTCTTATTGAATCTTACTGCAATGTTGTCTGGTTTTCTTCTTTTCCTACTAAGGTCTTATGTTGGGAATATTTTTGCTTTGTTAGTTTGTTGTTATTTGTATTTTAATGGAACAGTAGCTTCTACCACTGCAGCCTATGTATGGTCCCACACAGCTCCATCCAAGGTTCCGGCACATGTACAAGTGGTTGCTCTGCTCTTCTAGTGCCACTCCACTAAATCTCTTGTGGTTGGTGTCCATGGTCAGGAGTACAAGAGCATTTTTAAGTCTCATGCAACAATTTCAGATGATTGCAAACTGGGAGTCTGGCCTCAAATTCATCCATACACATCTTTGCTCTCACACCACGCTCAATGGTGCCAGACTGAAGCCAGATCTGAAAGTGTCCTAGGATACAGCAAAGCAAGTGGCTCAGCAGACTCGGCGTTACCGGGCCCCTGCACATATACTGGAATGTTTCTGAAGTTATCTCTGAAGAGCAAGATGGGAAGGAGATTATTTAGAGCCCTCTCATGTTTTATCACATATTTTGTTTTTCTTCTTCCAGATTTTGGATGTTCACTTTCTCCTTCAGCATTTGTACATCGTGCCCATGTTAACACGCCTTGCAGTCTAACATCGTGGGCAGAAGGGTATTCTCTGCTGCTTCAGAGAAAATCTGTGTTTCCTCTCCTGCCTTCCATGCTTTGTATTCATTTATTAAATTCCTTAAATTTGTTAAATCTTCTTGTTTTGGACAAAGCTCTGCTTCAATACTAGCTGCTGAATCCATTTTGAGTGTCAACAACTGAACACTAACGTTCTTTCTCTGTACATTTCTTCTGTAACAACCCTAAACCTTTCCCAGTCAAATAAATTGACTCTGGCAGAATATTAGAATGTTGATAAAAGGAAACATGATGAAGAAAAGTCGTTAATATAGTTCAAAACGATTATCACTCTGATACAGGCTTTTGAATAATCATTCCTATACTCGGCTTTTTTTAAACTTTGATTATTCTCACTGTTGTATCTTCTTTTACCCATTATTAATAAATCACTAATTTCTAACTCACTTATCTGTTCCATAAGATAAAGCTTGACTTCAAGTAACAAAGCCCAAAATAAAAATAATTAACAAAGTTGAAGTTTATTCTTGTTTCAAGTAAAAGTAAGTAGTCTTGAGATGGTGTAATGGCTCAAAAATCACCAGGGATTCAGGCTCGTATCTTGTTGAAGCATCATTCCTAATAACTAATTTCCACATCACAGTCCAAGAAAAATCTCCCTAGCTCCAGTCATCATGTTACATTTCAGCAAACAGGACCTAGGCAACGGAAGGAGAAAGCATCATCCTTTCATTAAGTGACACTTCTTAGAATTTGAATACCTCATTTTCATTTGCTCCCTTTGGGCAGAACTTAGTTCCATAACATACATGTTTTTAAGGGAGACTGAGTAATACCATCTTTTTCTTTCTCTGAGTGTTCATTTGTTCAGCAAAAAATATAAATAAAAGGCTTAGAGGAAATGGATATGGGTAGACAATTAACATTCTGTCATATGCATATTTTATAGATGTGGCCTCAGTGAAAAAAAAAGTTTAATTTTACTGTCTTGCTTGGAATACGACATACTTTTCAGTAATAATTTGTGAAATCAAATAATGCTGTTTCAGAGATCTCATAATCACTCTTCTAATTAACATGCTCCAATCAGAAAATTCTTTTTTTCTTTTTATTATACTTTAAGTTCTAGGGTACATGTGCACAACGTGCAGGTTTGTTACATATGTATACATGTGCCATGTTGGTGTGCTGCACCCATTAACTCATCATTTACATTAGGTATTTCCTAATGCTATCCCTCTGCCCTCCCCCAACCCCACAACAGGCCCCGGTGTGTGATGTTCCCCGTCCTGTGTCCAAGTGTTCTCATTGTTCAGTTCCTACCTATGAGTGAAAACATGCAGTGTTTGGTTTTCTGTTCTTGCAAGAGTTTTCTCAGAATGGTGATTTCCAGCTTCATCCATGTCCCTGCAAAGGACATGAACTCATCTTTTTTTCATGGCTGCATAGTATTCCATGGTGTATATGTGCCACATTTTCTTAATCCAGTCTATCATTGATGGATATTTGGGTTGGTTCCAAGTCTTTCCTATTGTGAATAGTGCTGCAAAAAACATACATGTGCATGTGTCTTTATAGTATCATGATTTATAACCATTTGGGTATATACCCAGTAATGGGATTGCTGGGTCAAATGGTATTTCTAGTTCTAGATGCTTCAGGAATTGCCACATTGTCTTCCACAATGGTTGAACTAATTTACACTCCCACCAACAGTGTAAAAGTGTTCCTATTTCTCCACATCCTCTCTAGCACCTGTTGTTTCCTGACTTTATAATGATCACCATTCTAACTGGTTTGCATTTCTCTGATGACCAGAGATGATGAGCATTTTTTCATGTGTCTGTTGGCTGTATAAATGTCTTCTTTTGAGAAGTGTCTATTCATGTCCTTTGCCCACTTTTTGATGGGATTGTTTGATTTTTTTTCTTGTAAATTTGTCTAAGTTCTTCATAGATTCTGGATATTAGCCCTTGGTCAGATGGGTAGATTGCAAAAATTTTCTCCCATTCTGTAGGTTGCCTGTTCACCCTGATGGTAGTTTCTTTTGCTGTGTAGAAGCTCTTTAGTTTAATTAGATCCCATTTGTCAATTGTGGCTTTTGTTGACATTGCTTTTAGTGTTTTAGACATGAAGTCCTTGCCCATGCCTATGTCCTGAATGGTATTGCCTAGGTTTTCTTCTAGGATTTTTATGGTTTTAGGTCTAACATTTAAGTCTTTAATCCATCTTGAATTAATTTTTGTATAAGGTGTAAGGAAGGGATCCAGTTTCAGCTTTCTACATATGGCTAGCCAGTTTTCCCAGCACCATTTATTAAATAGGGAATCCTTTCCCCATTTCTTGT
>NW_016819681.1:420504-433893 GCF_001698545.2 Rhinopithecus bieti | reverse complement strand
TTTAATGGCCAGAGAATCAACATTTTAGGGTTTTGAGGCAATAGTCTTTGTGACAACTACTCTGCCATTTTAACTCAAAGGCTGCCTTGGAAAGGTTTGTATGTTCCATCAAATTTTGACTTGCAAAAAACAGGGTAGATGACAAGTTTTGGTCCCAGCTTACTGTGACAACAGTTGACTGCCAACACTTAATCATCTAAAACACCAGTCCATCTACGAGAAGAGAGTAGGCTGCCTGTGTGCTCATGAGGAAGAGGAAACTGTTTTGGTGAATGGCTGGCTCATCTCTGCCTCAGCCATTATCACAAAAACATCTTAATTTTTATATTATTTCATAGTTCTGAAAACATGTTTTCAATATATGTGTGTTTCATGATAAACTTATGAATTCGATAATTTGGATCTTTTTTAGGACATGGAGGCTGAGTAACTTGCTTAAAAGAATGGAGCTACTAAATGGAGAACAAGAATTTAAGCTCACATCCCCAAAACAGTTCAATACTACATAGCTCCCAATATTTGAAATTAGGACCCACAGATGGATGAAATACAAAAATAAGATAGGAAGAATTTGGGGCAAAAAAATTAATAAAATGCTTTAATTTAGCAAATATCTAACAGAAATCGTAGATTGAGCATCTATTACATTTTGTAGAGAAATGTAGTAGATATAGGAGACATTGAGAGTTATAAGATATGGTTGCTGCCCTTTAAAAGTTTATAATTTAGTTGGAAATACAGAAAAAAAATACGTATGTACCTGTGTCTATAGACATATATACACACACATGTGCATCATAAGCCACTGGGTCGCTTATGAACCTAGCCAAGGAAAGCCACTGGGTGGCTTATGAACAACAAACATGTGTTCCTCACAGTTCTGGACACTGGGAAGTCCAAGATTAGGAAAGCAGCAGGGTCATTGTCTGGTAAGTGTCTGTTTCCGGGTTCATAGATGGTGCCTTCTTACTGTGTCCTCCCATGGAGCAAGGGCCTAGCTAGTTCTCTGGGGTCCCATTTATAAAATCCACTAATCCCAAACACAATGACACTACCTTCATAATCTAATTGCCCCCCAAAGGCCCTACCTCTTAATACTGTCATCTTGGGGATTAGAAACTCAGCATATGAATTTTAGGGGGACAAAAAATGTTCAGAATATAGCAATATTTATCAATGCATTTTATATATAAAATGGATACAGAAATGTATACTTTGTATATAAAATATAAAAATTTTATATATAAAATCTGTAGCTATTACAACTATATATGTATAAGAGTTTATAAAGTTATTAACTGTTATATACTGAGTGGCCAATTATTGTTAAAGCTTTTATTTATATGATTTTCATTCCCTTCAAAGCTTATGAGTTTCCATCAAAATATGGGGTGAAAGCAGATTATTTCTTTATTTATTGATCATGAACCTTGCTTTCTCTAAAAACAAAAGTAGAATGAGTTTTCTCAGCATGTGAGTTTAAAGCAAATGTCTCAACTACATAGATGACTGTCATTTATGCATTAAAGTCTCCTGGGTGACTGACGCAAGATCATTACAACTTTGGTGTTGTTAGGCTCTGCTGTGTCAATAACACTCTAAATTTGTGAGATAAAACACAATGATTTTTCCAGGATCCATTATCTTTCAGGACCCGTATTATTAAAGACTTAGACAGGAATACTTTAGAACTTCGTAAGTAATTATATGACAAAGTATAATGGTAAAAACATCTTATAAAACAATCCCTGAATATTTTGTGCCTTCATTAACATAGGTATAGGTTGGCAGTCTACCAGGTAAGTATAACGACTTTGATATTCTCTCCCTGAACATATATTTAAAATAACTGCTCTGGTGCTTTTAGAATATATGTGTGTGTGTGTTTGTGTGTATGTATATATGTATGTGTGTGTGTGTGTATATATATACCCACATACACACACACACACATATATTTGAATCTTTAAGGACCTATATTTAAACATACACAAAGATCAGAATCAGCACTATGCGTTTCCTACATATGTCTTTTAATACCCATATGTCCAAGATCTTTATTTTCTCAACAGATACACTACTTGTTATAATTTTAAAATCAAAGGAAAACCATCCTTTAAAGAGAAAATAATATAAATAAAGACATACTTAATCTGATTTTGGATACCTTATGCTATCAATGAAAACCAAAATAATCTTCCTTAGTGCATTATCTCCCTATTATACATAGTAGGATGCTGGCATTTCCCAGTAATGAAAAACCGCTGATCTGCTTTACAAAATGGTGAGGGAACTTTTTTGTTCTATGCTAATCATCTACTAATTGGTAATTACCATTAATTCACTTCAGAAATCTCTCCGCATTCCAGTTTCCAAGGAAAACTTTTGTTGAACCCCTACATTTAGAATTATAGAAAACACCTTCAACAGAACATTTCTTTATTAAATATCATTAGTCAATTTGTACTTCATAGTTTTTTGTTTTTGTTTTTGTTTTTTTTTTTGAGACAGAGTCGTCTCGCACTGTCGCCCAGGCTGGAGTGCAGTGGCCGGATCTCAGCTCACTGCAAGCTCTGCCTCCAGGGTTTGTGCCATTCTCCTGCCTCAGCCTCTGGAGTAGCTGGGACTACAGGTGCCCGCCACCTCGCCCGGCTAGTTTTTTGTGTTTTTTTAGTAGAGATGGGGTTTCACCGTGTTAGCCAGGATGGTCTTGATCTCCTGACCTCGTGATCCGCCCGTCTCGGCCTCCCAAAGTGCTGGGATTACAGGCTTGAGCTACCGTGCCCGGCCTTAATCATGTAATTTATTTATTGCATTGTTAAATTACATTTTTCAGTAACACCTTTTACTCTGAAGGCTTATTTATGAAATCAGATATATCATTTGATCATCTTTTTTTTTTTGGTTTGTTGAAAATATTTTTCTTTTATCCCCTAATTTCATTTTAGCGATGGGGGAAATGTTGCAATTTTTTATGTAGTGTGACACTCAAGTTTAGTATTGGCTAACCTAGGTTACCAGTAATCCATGACACTCATACTCATTCTGTTTATTCCTATTTAATCCAAACTTCCGTTCACATTTTTTGACTAACTTTGATTCCACTTCTGTCTTCTACATCTTTCATGTAAATTCTGGTTATTCTAAAACTAAGAGTTTTGACCTTCAAAATTAAGATTAGCATAAATAATCTTAACACACTTGAAATTAAAAAGTAGGTTAATTTCCACACATTTTTTTGACAAAGCATACTTTGTTAGAAACAACATTATTGTATTTAAAATTTTAGGTATAAGAGTCTGTATACACAGTTTTATATAACTTATCTTTGCTTATATATCTATATTATTTTGAAACCATATCCTATATAAAAAGGTTATTTTCAAAGTTTTTTTTTCACATTTATGACATTTACTTCTGCAACTTGTCACTACTTATGATACAGATTCCTGACAGCCGTGCCTGAGAAGTATCTTGAAAACACACTGATTGCCATCACCTGTCACTATTAGAGATTTCTGTTTTGAAGATAATGTCAACAAGGTGACCAGGCATTACTGCTTTTGTTGTTGAACTTCCTTGCCTTGCTAAACACTGTGCCTTCCTTGATTTTCTTCATACAGTGTTGCAAAATCCTCTCATCTGTGAGCTTTGAGACATAATGTCTCAATACCATATCCTTATCCACTCATCTTTTGACAGGAGCAAAAGAAATAAATGAGAAGGACACATACGCACTTGGTGGTGGCACTGCATGGTTGGATCATTTTCTCTGTGAGCCTGGTCAACATTATCTGTTATGATCACCAAATGATGAGTACGCTTGGTTATAACGCAATCATTCAAGTGTTTAATTTGTCAACATATTTTCAAACGTTTAATTTGTCAACATATTTTTTCTCAAAATACAGACAGAGAGCAACCAAATCATTTATGTCTTTTGAAAAGTGTCTATGCTGTGATTATTTTAAATAAATTATTTTTAAAATAAATTATTATTTTTAAATAAATATGTTAAAATTTTTTTTAAAGGGGCTTGTTAAACATTTTTGAACATTGCAATGTATCCAGTTGGACGTTTCAGATAATGAGCCCTCAAAAATTGTCTCATGGCTTTTAGCATTCATGACGAAGGAATTCCAGGGAAAACTGAAATGGTACTCACAAATTTCAGGATATTTAAGATGATTGTCCTTCAGTTTGAAATCCAATAAAAAACCTGATCTTATTTGGCCAACGCCTATTTTGTTCTTTTGTCTGGGACTTTTCATGTTTCAGCTATCGTGCAGATACCCCACAACCAGGTTTCAAGGTATAAGACACGAGAGTAATGCAGCATTTCTACATGGATGGGGTGTCTCACATGGAAAATGATAAATGATGTAACCTGTCACTAAACACACCTATTACTTAAATCAATGCTTTAGACTGACCATTCTATTTCCTCCCGTTTTTTTTTGTTGTTGTAGAACAGCTTCGAAGTAAGAAATATGTAGGCAGCTACAACTGCACTCTAAAAACATCTCTGAAGAAGAACTCTATGTGAGGGAACATTACATGCAAACCAAAACCATGCAACCTATGTGCGAAAAACATCAAATATTATTTGATTCTTCATCAAGAGAGTGGTTAAATAGAAGTCTGCTTTGCATTTTAGATACAGAACCTCAACCTTTGTGGCCTTTGCTAAGACAAAAGAAGACCAATTTCTGGAATAACTATTGATTAAGAAGCCCTTATCGTATTTCAATCTTGCCTGAACTGGACCCAAATTTACATCAGTCAAGATAATTATTTGGGTAACAACCAATGTTGGACAATTTTAATTTATTTTCTCTTTTGTGTCTAGGCTTCTTTTTCAATTATTCTACCCTCTAAACTACCAAAAGATGCCTTTTAGAGTACTCGAAAAATAAGATGCATGGAAGAATGTAGGAAATTTAACCAAAATTCCGTATGGGGAACATAACTAGTCCCAGGAAAATTATGCTAGTGCAATTATACAATAAAAAAAGAAAAGAAATGAAACATTCATATAGTCTGAACAAAAAGTAGACATCATACTGACTGTGAAGCAACACCTTTGCTGCATAATCATTTATAACACTGTTATGCTTTTTATTATATATATTTTAATTTGCTTTAAAATATGCTTAGTTATGGATACTAAGGTTTGTGGCTGGTTTCTGAAAATAACTCACACTTATTTTTAAAGCGTGACCCTATCCATAAGAGTCCTTATAACTGGGAAGGTGGCTCTTATATATTGAACGTGATGAAAAACATGGTAACCAGAGGTAGAATGAAGGTTTTTTAATAGTGTTTACTGTTCTATTCATCGTTTTTCTGTAATTATGGTCATAAAGAGTTTAAAATGGAAATTGTTCCTAAGGAAATTTATGGAGAATAGATCTGATCTTCAACTAGTTGTCCAAGAATAAGTCACTCTATTTTCAATGTGTGTATTAGAGACGGCAAGAGGAATTGGTGCTTCATCCGAACCCAAATATAAAATGTAGACATTAAATAAAAAGGTAGTTGATCACTTACTCTGGACCTATGTTCTTTGGACAGGTACTAGGAATAAAACTATGAGCAATAGACATGTCCCTTGTGCTATAGTCCTATGGGCTAAGAAACATATACAATTACAAAGTAGAGTACATATTGTAGTTTGTGATTATATAGTAATAGAGACTGTGTTATAGCATAACACTGAGGACCGAACTTTAAGGATTTGGATGGAAGCCTCACTTTTGGAGTTGAATCTTAAGTTGAGGAAACCCAAATGTAAAAATAGGGTGTGGGGGAATATTCATTAAAAAATAGAGCCAGCTTGATGGGAGGTGGAATGTTCAATACAGGTAACGGAAGATAAACCTGAGAGACGTGGACCATAAGTGCGATCAAGGTTGGGACAGTGGGGTAGACATGAGAAGCTGGGACAGATAGAGACCAGGTCACAGTAATGGGAGGATAAAGAATGTAATCTTTTTTTTGTGAATGAGTGAGAAACTAATGAAGATTTTTGGACTGGGGAATTACAGACCTGATTTAGGTTTTCAATGATACTCCTGGAAGCTCAGTGGAAATGGAAGGAAAGGGAGGCAAATTGAAGTGAGAAGTGAAACTAAAAGCATTATGCTAGGTAAAAAAAAAAAAAAAAAAAAAAAAATCACAGTAGTTTAGACTCAGTTGGTAATAGGGGAGACAAAGCTGGATTAATTTCAGATATATTTTGCAGTTTGCATTTGTAGGAGTTGCTGTCTTTTGGGCATGGGGAATTAAAGAAGTGAAGAATATCCTCACTACATTTGGAGATTGACATCCAACTCGAGGAACTGGATGGATTAGGATGGTATTTACGAAGTTTGGGAAGACAAAAAAAGTTATAGATGAACTCATTTGTGCATTTGAAGATAGAAATGTTCCTAAGATTTGCAAAGGAAGTGCAGTTAAATATTTGAAGCTAAAGCTCAGAGAAAAATCTGGGATAGATGTGAGAGGGTTTTTTGTAGATAATATTTAAAGCCAAGAGAATGGATCAAAACTTCTTTGGAAAGAAAGTACAAGAAGGAAAAGAGAACTCAAGCATAAGCCTTGAGGATCTTTAAAGTTTAGCAGTTTAATAGAGAAGGACAATCTTACAAAAGATACTAGAAAAGAGTGGTCATTCTGGAAGAGAAAATCAAGGGCATGAGCTATCATGAAATCCAAGAAAGAAGGTTTGTTGAGGAGAGAGAGGGAAAATGAAGAGGGATAATGAGGGCAAAGAATCATCATTTGCCTCTGACAATATGAAGTTCATTGACAACTTTTGCAGGAGCACTTTCAATGGAGTGTTGAGAGTAGAGATCAGATTAGAGTGAAATTGAAGGGTGAATTGGGATGAGGGAGGAGAAGTGATTGAAAGAAAAGGCCTAACATGATGTTAGGCCTCTGGAGAGGAATCTTTAGGGAACCTGGAAAGGAAAAAATTTACAATTAAGTGATTATAATGTGCATATAAATTGAAGGGAATAACCTACTGGTAGGAATGAGATTGACAACATAGGAGAAAGGTTATTACCCATAAGTGGTCTCAACCCTCTTATCACGTTGAATTCTTCTGGAAAGATTTAAAAAGTATCATTGCTTACTTTACTCAATGATGTGCATGTGAGGTTATCAAATGACCCCTCGTTGGAGAATGAGAGCATACAAATTTGAAGAATGGAGGTTTTTCTTATGTTGTGGAATTAAGCAAACTATGGAAACATAACAGAAATACCAGGCAGTATCAATTTGAGGTTTGAATCAGGAATTTTAAAAAGGGAAACATTCAGCCTGCTTATATAATTTTCTCTGATGATAATCAGAAGTAACCAATATGCAAGATTCATGTTCAACTATCATTTATTAGTAATTTTCTAGTATTAGGCATTGGGCTCAATGTTTTACGCTTAGATCCACCCATAGAAAAATTAAGAGTTGGCTTCTCTGCCAAGGGCTGGATGATAGCAAGGGATAGAATTACAGCTATTGAAACACATCAAAGGCTGTTGATGGTAACTATGTATCTAATTATTTGTGCATCGACATAATCAATGTCTTCACTCTAGCTGATCACCGTGGATCAGCTTGTCTTTGTCTTTTCTCTTCAAAGCAAATGAGCTGGCACAGACAAACAAATTGCACAGCTGTTGACACTTGTTTATGTAAAACCGTTTGGGAACTTCACTGTAGATATCTTTATCTTACAGGTACACAGAAAAATAAAAAAATATCATAGGAAAATTTTAATGCTTCCAAAAGTGTTGCTTAGGGTACAGAATAATCAGAAGCCAAATTTTAAGATCCCTAGACATAGGAAGGGAACATTAAATCAATGTACTTTAGTACAAGCAGAAAAAAGGAATAGATTTTTAATACATGAAGATAAACTGCCCTTTTAAAGGATGCAAAACCATTCATGAATAACATAAAACAATTGTAAAAGTTGTTTTATAAAAGAGAAAATGCTTCTCAGTATAAATAAATACATTGCCTTGGAGACACATATGTATGGGTTTGGTAATTAACCTCTTTCTGTATTTTTTTAAATTCTAAAAATAGTGTGTTCTTACCTATTCAGAGAACCTTCAAATGTATTATTCAATTCAGCAAACAGTTCTTAATCCAAAATGTCCAACCTCCCCATTTCCTTAATTCCCACTACAAACTTGTAAGATAGGATAGCTGGTACTGTGCTTCTGTTACAAATGCAAATAGAAAGCCTAAATTATTTGTGTAATCTCATAATTTGTGGCAGAAATGAGGCTAGAACCCTTGCTTTTTTATTCCTTGCCGCTAATTTTTTCCCCAGAAAGGTTGTTGTGTATGGCTTTTGTACTTTTAAAATAAAGCAATTATTAAATTTCAGGAAAGATTAAGTTTCTGGAAGTTTAAACTACTTTTCCCCTAAGGAATAAAGCAATAAATATGGAGAAATGATGGCATTTCACCCTCTCACCCACCCTCCTTCAGAGGAAATTATATGAATTTCCTTTTTTTTTTTTTTTCACTCTGTCTCTTCTTCATATAGAACTAGTTTTAACCTAAAGTAATTTAGAAAATAAAAAGCAGGAATCCAAAAGGGAAATATTATTAGATTTGTCTGCAAATGATGATTTTAATTAATTATTTGGGACTTAAACACAGCAAAGGTCTAGATTTTGACCAGAACCTAGCTTTGTTTCAAGCAGGTAAATTCTGAGGGCACCTTCAGCCTTTCCAGGTCTGCTTGTCTCTGCCCTTAAGGATTGCTACATTTTTCCTGCTGAAGAACTTTCTAGTTCAATGGAGATTTGAGGTGTTTGGAGCTAGAAGAAGTCTGAACTTCTGAAAAGATTGAAAATGCCCAGAAACCGTCTGAGAGGCAATCCAGGCAAGGTGGCCTGCCTTCTCTATGTGCTCAGAGCAAGTGCTTTTCACTTAGCCCCGAGTCTTCCCGGGAACCTCAGTTTCGAATCAAACAGCACAAGTGCAGAGAAGAATATGTATTCCAGGGCACTAAGAATCAAGTCCTTACCTTTCCTTTTGTTCTAATTCCTTATTTCTTCTCCATTCCCTTTTTCCTTCCTTCTCCCAACCTTCAATATTTCTTCTTTTTTCTTCCTTGTCTGACTGTACTCCTGTCCTTCCTTCTTTCTTCCTCTTCCTCCCTTTCTCCATTCCTTCTTGCCTTCCTAACATTCTATCCTTTGATTCTTTTTAGTTTTGATTAGATAATATAACAATATGTCTTAGATTTGAAAGTCACTTTCCTTCCTAAAAATTACAACTCTACAACCAATCTCCATAGAAGAAAAGCTAGTATAATGCTTATTTCAGTGCCAGCTCTTCGGCAAGCAACTGAAGGACTCTAGTTCGAGTAATTCTTGATGAAATTGTTTAGAGAATGCTGCATTCTGCTTGAAGGAGCAGATGAAGCCTCTTATATATAACCAAAATATTGAGCAGTTTAATAAGACGGTTACTTTTTTTAATTTTTCAATTCACAAACAACTTCCAAGAAGTATGTAATGCCGAAGTACGGTCGCAGTATCTGTTGTACATGGCTTTTGCCCATGTCTAGTTCAGGAATTTTCCATGTCCAGTTAAGAAATTCTATCCTTTTTCAGACTTTGCTTACCACAGGATGGCTTTAGTCACTTACTATAAAATAACTTAGAATAAAGGTGTCTAATTTACAATCTTGTGATTCAGTTTCTTCAATGCCTAATTTCATCATAGTTACTCAGATGGGTAAATGAAAATAATGCTATAATTAACATACATGATGGGTATTACAGGTATAAATTATTGCTCATCTCAAGAAAAGAAGTATGTATCTTTTTTTCTGAATTTGACAGTTTCCTTCAGGTTTCTTGGTAAATAGAATGAGTTACCAGACCTTGCAGGACCATTGCATTAATAGTCTTTGACTTATGTCAAGATAGTCTATGATGGGGCCATCATCAAATGCACCAACCACAGATGGCAGAGCAAAAACAGTATCGGTGTGTGTCTTAGGCACTTAACTGCATGACCAGGAAGAGAAAACTAGATTTAGGGCTTTTACTAATCTTGTCAGTGTCCATAGAAGAAAGATAGGTATCGTACTTCATTCTTCTTCATCTTTACATTCATCTGCCAACCCAAGAGAATGTGAGCTTACTCAAATGATCAGGGATATTTTCTAAGTATGTTGAAATGTTGAACTTACCCATCATATAATTTTTATTCTCTGTAGTATTACAGGGAAAGTGAGGAGCATGTATGGAGGAATGCATAAAATTAACTTCAAAGGTGGCTCCTTAGAACAAAGGCCAATAATGGCAGGTTTGTAGTTGATTTAATCATCAGAAGTGCAGTTGAGGGATAAATGTCAGCAATTTCTTTTCAATCACCTAGTGACCTCTAGTGTGAAGCTGGATAATATTTTCTTCCTCAGGTTTGTAGAAAATACTCTTTCTTGCTTTGGGAAAAATATTAGACTGTTCACTGTTTAGATAGGTTGCTGTATACCATGAATGTTGCCAATATTTCAGCTTTGGGGCAGAAGCTTGATAAAAATGATGTAGAGATACTGAAGAATGAGTTGGAACCTTCGGGATATTATTTATCTGTCAAATATGAAATTAGCTTTTAAAGGGAATAAGAGAAAGATAAGTTGTAATGCAGACATATACATTCTTTATTGCTGTCCAAAGTCAGGCACAGGACAATTCTGTATCCAGGACTGAGCTATTTCATAAATACCATGTTACCTTTCTATTTCAAAGTGTCAGTGCATCAATATTTTTTATTCTTTTCATAGATTTGGCAACTGAATAGGTAAAAATCTTTCAATTTTGGCAGACTGGAGAATGTCTCACTTTTCCTAATATTGGTTGACAACTATACTGTTAATAAAGCTATTTCTTAAATATTTCCATGTAGTAAGGGCTTTCTGAAGACAGGAGAAGAAAACTTAACAAAAGTGATTACATTGAAGCCAGTTGAAATTGTAAGCTATTTATAAATTATATCATTGGAAACAAACTTGTTCACTAATTTCAATGCTTTCTGAAATTTCATGACTTACTTCCACAACTCAAGATATAGATTCCCCTCACTCTTAATAAAGCTTCAACATTATAAAATTTGAAACTTTGTTTTTTTATTCAAAATTTTTATTTTCTATGTTCTCATTTCCTCTACACTGGACTTAGTATAGGACTTTCTATGACTAGAATAGATGTTTCTCTATTTGAAAATAGTTTCATCCTTTTATATTCTTTCATCACAGTGTGTCCTAGGATTGCAAGAACTTTCATAGAAACCTATTTCACTTTCCTAAGTGAAGTTTGAGGTAATTAACAAAGCACTCAACTCTCTCTTATAAAATACAACAGAAAAAATTAGCAATAGTGTGATATTAAAGCTTTACGAATTTCGATAATGTGTTTTCTGAAAAGCAAGGATTACGCTTACATAGGATCTGTTCTCTGTAGGATGTATTGCTTTCCTTTTATGCTATATATAAAAGAAATATAAGTGTATAATTACAGGTGGTGCCATTTAAAAATAAGTGGACCTATTTCTTTATCCAGGACCTAGAATGTGCTTTAAAGGGATGGGACCACTGATTTAAATTACAACATGTGAGTAGATAATGTTTATTTTTTTTAAAAAAAAAAAAGATTGCTTGTCTTTAAAGTTCTAAGTGAACATTTGTGGAAAATAATTTAAAAAGGAAATTAATGTGTTTTTAATTCTAGGAAAAGCCCATTTTCAATGTGAGCATACAATTTGGAATTTAGACAGTTTGTGGCACTAAAAATAAAGTACCAAGAATAGTAGAGTAACAAACAGCTTTATCTTATTCGTCTTAGGTTGCTTTCTTTCTGAAGGTGCTGCAGACAGCTTGGCACTCTGAAACCCATTCTATACCAGACAGAACCAGCAGTAAGGCAACAGGAGACATAGAGCAAAGGAAGGTACCTGCTACAGTGGGTTTTCCTAGGTGGCTGGTTTGGGCCTGACTATTTCATGGGACAGAAGAAGAAAAGCAATAGAGCCACGTGGAGGAGTCCCAGTTGACTTATCACTGATGCGCACCTATTACCTTCACATCTAAAAAAAGGCCCCAGAATCCTAGAGTTTCATCTTCACTGCTGCTTTTCAGGGAAGGTTATAGAATGAAGGAGTCATTGTGGAGAGAATTTATTTCTTTCTAGAGGCCAAAATATTCCATTAAATACCATTCTAAAACACAGATATGTTTATGCCATCCTTTTGCTTCTAATAGCTTCAGTTTTCCAAGGAGTTAGGTCCAAAATGTTAGCATGCCATTATTGTTGTTTATGTTATCTTTATATTGTCTATGTGCTATACATGCACACCCCTTGGGGTTCTTGTTTAATATATAATTTCCTCTCTCCCCACCCTAAGACCAACACTAGTTCTAGTGCCTACCCAAAAAGCATTCTACATCCTTCTCATATTCCTTTTATTCTACCAGAATCTTGATTTGTTTGGTCATTGGTGAGAGATGTCTTGTGGTGAGGGTATGTAGAACCATTTGCCACTTCCAAGAGATTATCCATGATCACCCTGAGCCAGTCACTGTGCTCTCATTTTCTCAGAACCTGTTGGAACTGGGAGTAGCCATTTGAACCAATACTAACCAATGAGATATAAGGAGAAGTTAGTTGGGAGAGAATCTATTAAAATGTTAATTTTTATAATACAACAAACACCTGTAGCTAGCCCAGATCTTTATATCCTTGTAGTAATTGAACACAGATATAATTCTGGAGATGTGGGAGCCATCTTCTGACAGTGAAACACTGAGCATGAAAACAAGATTAAAGCTGAGGGTGATGGAGAGTAAAGATAGCACCTGGGTATGTAATGCAATCTTGAAGTGTCTGTACCAGTCCCGAGACACCTTCCTCCATATTTATTGTAAAGTTGACTTGAAGTGTCACTGTGATCTATGCTACTGTTATTAGGCCCCATGTTACTTGTTGCTAGAAGCATTTTCTTCACAGTTGTGCATACGCCAATATTTCTGTAGTGTTTTTCTTCACGTGTCAGCTGTAGAAAGTTATCAGTCAGGAATCCAACTTACAAGGGATGTAAAGGACCTCTTCAAGGAGAACTACAAACCACTGCTCAGTGAAATCAAAGAGGACACAAACAAATGGAAGAACATACCATGCTCATGGATAGGAAGAATCAATATCGTGAAAATGGCCATACTGCCCAAGGTTATTTATAGATTCAATGCCATCCCCATCAAGCTACCAATGAGTTTCTTCACAGAATTGGAAAAAACTGCTTTAAAGTTCATATGGAACCAAAAAAGAGCCCGCATTGCCAAGACAATCCTAAGTCAAAAGG
>NW_016819681.1:408914-416567 GCF_001698545.2 Rhinopithecus bieti | reverse complement strand
CCCCCCCCCCCCCCCCCTTAACTCCAAAGGAGCATCCTTTTCCCCTTTCCTTCATTTTTTGGTCTTTCCAAACTGTACTTGTTGTTTCATAAGCAATTTCTCTTTTCTTTTCTGGGCATAACTTTTGACTCTAAACTAATTTATTGAATGAACTGGACATAAAATATGCATCAGAAAAAAAATGGTATCTTTTTCTCCAACGACACCTTTCAACTCTTCTCGGTTGACTCCTCTTTCCCTGCTCTCTGATGACATCTCTGGAAGATACAACAGCTCTTTTGTCACTTTCAATTGTAAGAACGATCTTATTTTTTGATAATTTTCACTTTCAGGAATAAATAATCCTTAGGTGGTCCAGTTTTAAAATTGAGCCTCAGATACTGTTTTCCTCACCCCACTTGGCCAATTTCAATTGGACTGTGATCTGTGGTGTCTTTATCTATATCTCTTTACCCTTCTGGATCTTTGAATCAAAATGAGGAGGTAAGAGATTAAAATAAAAAGACAAAACATATTTTATGACTTATATAATTTGTGGCCACTGGTGACCTTAAGTCATGATAGATATTTATGTGCTGGTTTTTTATGCAGTGTGTGTTATGTTCTTTGAGAATACCATCCCCCCACACATACACGTACACTCCTAGATTATGATCCTGTGTATTTGCCTAACTGAACTCACCGCTTGTGAGCTCCACACGCCCAGTCCTGTCCTCAACAAATTGATCTTTTCACCATGCCCAATTTCCTTTTGTGTCAGGATCCCATCAAGTGAGCTCAGATCTGGATGCTATTGTACACCCACCTGGCATCTCTGTCCCACACCAACATGAAAGTGTAGGGTGCAACCTCTTGTAGGGTGCCATTGCAGAGTGTTCCAACTGCCTTCCATCTTCTGTATTTTTTAGAAAAGCAGGCATCATTCTTTACAGTCAAGTCCCAAGCACTCTGTTGGCATAGATTGGACTATTTTTGCAGCTTTGCAGACATCTAGCTAGCTAGGACAGTGAGCTAGATGAGACAGAGATGTCCATCTGGCTTTCTTAAAAGTCCTTTTCTCTATCAGTGCTTCTTTTGGCAAATCTGCCCCAGTCTTATGAGGAGAGCAATACAGTAGCCACACAACACCCTTTTTTAGTCTAAGACTTAATAGCTCCATACTCTCTCAATAAGTTCATCTTCCGTGTTGATTTAAGTTATTGTTTATGTTTCTATTTAAAATCAAAGCCAGGGAAGGCTAACTAATTTGTTTAAGGACTTATAGCTAGTGGGTGGCATAACTAGGATTTGAGCTTGTATTTCTAAAGTTCTAAAGTCTACCCTAATTACAACATTATACTGTCATAATATAATTTGTGCTTGCCTAAGTCAACCATGCTACTGATACATTGGCTTTAAGGAAACATTTTTTTTTTTTACTATACAATGCATTGTTGTTTACTGTAATCACCATCCTGTGCAATAGATCACTAAAGCTTCTTCCTCCTGTCTAATTGAACTTTATACCGTTTGATCAGTATCTCCTTTTTCCCCAGCCAGGACTCTCCCCAAGACTCTGGCAGCCACCATTATGCTTACTACTAATGAGTTCCAGATTTTTAGGTTCCATATATAAGCGAGATCATGTCATATGTGTCTTTCTGTGTCTGGCTTATTTCACTTAGCGTAAGGTCCTCCAGGTTCATTCATGCTGTTGCAGATGCCGGGAGTTCCTCCTTTTATAAGGTTGAATAGCAATCCATTGTGGATGTGTATCTTATTTTCTTTGTTCATCTGATAGTGGACACTTGGATTGCTCTCCTATCTTAGTTATTGTGAAGAGTGCTGCAAGGAACATAGGGAATACAGATATCTATTTGGCTTACTAATTTTAATTTTTTTGGATATATACCCAGAAGTGGGATAAAATTTTTAAAAGAAATACATACAAGCAACGAATGTTCTGCTTTCTAACAGTTTTTGAAGTTGTCCCAAAGTCACCACGCAATTTATCACAAAAATCTCTGCTCCTCTGTGCTCTTCTAATTAAATGTCCTACTCCCTAAACAACACCATTGGTGTTAGAGAATCACTTTCCACCCCATCGGAGAGGATTATCCCTGCCTTGCCTGAGGAAACTGGAATGGCTTCTCCTGAGGTAATCACCATGAAAGACAAGACTGAGTCTCCTCAGGACCAACCCTGCCACTTCTCTTTATTTCTAGCCCTATAACTAGACTCCAGTCCTAGCAGTCCCCTAAAGGTGAGGTACAAAGTGTGAAGCATGAAGTGCACTACAATCAAAAATATCACAATTTGGATTCCTTGGGAAGCAAATTCTGAGATGGATATTTGCTTACAGCAAGTGTATTGGGGTATGCGCTCAGGATTAATAACTGTGGGTTATAGGGAAGGAGGAAAGACTGGGCAGAGGGAAAATCGAGATGTCCTGCCATCACAACAAAGGCCTCAGCCAGCCCTCAAGGAGCTCTGGAGCTTGGATAAGTCTTTAGAGTTGTACTTAGTTGGAGCAAGGGATCTGGACACACTGGACACATAGCTCCACATGAACCAGTGAAGGTATACAGGCTGCCTGGGGGAAGAGGGTGTGACTTTAGGTAAGATGCCTATTTTCAGCTAAGCATAATTCTTGGAGAGGACAGAGAGCTGAGGGCTATCAGCATGCAGCATGCCCAGCAGCTGGGGCATGAATCCTTCAGAGAGAAATTGAGCACAGCATCACCTACAAATATATTACCATTTCGATTTATTTTTAAATTAACTATTGTGAGAGACTTTAGAGAATTTAATAGGCTTTAGTGGTCTTCTCAAGCGTTATACTCATTTTACATGGAAGTTTTATGGAAAAATATATTGAATATTCTAAATAAATAGCTTGCAGATGAAATTTTGTATCATGATGCTTTTAGAAACTAGGTTCTCTAACTCTGAGGCTTTACTCAATTTTTATTAATATTTTAAGAGAAGATTAATGAAATTGATATGTGTTTGTTGGCTTCTCATTGATGAAAAAGGAAGTAAACCAAAATTAATCAGACAATGTTCTAGGAATTGTTAACTACAATAAATTGTTTAATTTTTTCAGTAAATCAGTGAAATAGATAATATTCCCATTATTCAGATCAAGAAACTGAAGTTCAGAAAGGTTAAAAAAGTTAACCAAAATGGCATATTGGCCGATTCAGGAATGTCTTCTTTAAGTGAGAAAAGTACATTGTATCTGTGTATTACTTATACATTGCTGCATAGCAAATTACCCCCAGATTAATGGATTAAGTAAAAAAAATTATCCCATGTAATTTCTGTGAGTCATGAGACTGAGAGTGTCTTATTTGGGTGGTTCTGGCTCAGAATTTCTCACTCTGTTGTAGTGGAGATGTCACCCAGGCTGCAGTCATTTGAAGGCCTCACTAGGGCTAAAGGATCCACTTTCACAAAGACTCACTCATATGGCTATTTGTAGGAGACCTCTGTTACTTAGCACATGGTATTTCCATATGGCTGTGTGTATGTCCTCACTACATGGCAGCTGGCATCTCCTAGAGATACAGCAAGAAGAAAGCTGCAATGTCTTTTATGACCAACTCCCACAAACCACGCACTGTCAATTCTACTACACTCTACTCCTGAAAAGCAGGTCACTAAGGCTGGCCGACACTTATGTGGAAGGCAGATAGAGTGCATCTTTGGGGGCCGGGGGGCCGACTTTTTGGGCATGTTTTAAAACCACCACAATGTTAAATATTTTAAAGTAGCATGTATGGTTACTTTTCAAATTTTGATCACAAGTTAGGCTCACTACTAATTGAAACAACTTTCATGATTGCTGCAAGAAGCATATTTATTTATATGGCAATATTTCATTAGTTATGGACATAGAGATGCTCATTTAAAGTATTATAAAGTAAAATGAATGTTAATTCTTCCACTTAGAAGAAAGATTATTTAAAAATGCACCAATAGTCTGGACACAGTGACTCACGGCTGTAATTCCAGCCCTTTGGGAGGCTGAGGTGGGTGAATCTCTTGAGCCCAGGAGTTCAAGACCAGCCTGGGTAATATGGCAAAACCCTGTCTCTACAAAAAATAAAAATTAAATTAAATTAGGCATGGTGGTGCTTGCCTGCAGTCCCAGGTAGTCCCAGCTGTTTGGGAGGTTGAGGTGGGAGAATTTCTTGAGCTCAGGAGGTCGAGGCTGCAGGGAGCCATGATTATGCCACTGCACTCCAGCCTGGGTGACATGAACAAGACCTTGTCTTGAAAATAAAATTAAAATTAAACGCAACAACAAACATTTCCACGTTTAGAATTATTTTATTTACTAATGTATTCAGTGAATATTTACTGAGTGCATGGTAATCACCAATACTGTTTTAGGTGCTGAGGATGAAGCAACAAATAAGACAGCTCAAAATATGCCTTCATACATCTTACACTTTAGTGGCAGAGACAATCAATAAACAAATAACTAGATGAGTAAAGAAAGGTAATCCAGATTGTGATAAGAGCTATGAATCAGGATAAGGTAATAGCAGGTGGAGTGTGTGTGTACAGAGGCAGTGGTAGAGGGCGAAAGGAGAGGAAAGAAGGACGTATTTTTGATATGATGATCACAGAAGGCCTCTTTGACAAGATAACACAATATATTCTAGAATTGACACTCATTGTATGGATGAACTGTTGGAAGACAGTGACAACAAATGAGGCTGGACATGTAATTGAGAATCAAATCCTGAGTCTTGGAGACCAAAGGAATTGAAGACTTTGGAGTTATTGTGGGAGGCTTGAGAATAAAAGAGTGACATGATCTGATGTACTTTTAAGAGCAAGATTCTAGCTGCTCTTGGGAGAATAAACTCTGTGAGGTAAACATTTAAGCAGGAATTCCAGCAGGGATGTGGGTACAGTAATCTAGGGGTGACAATGCCTTAGAATAGGTAGAAGCAGGAAAAGAAGGAAGAAATGGGTGGACTCAGATACGTTTGGACAGAAGAGAACTAAATGAATAAGGAATAAACCCAAAGGTTTTTGGCCTTATGATATTGTTCATTTAATATTTAAATGACTACTTTTCTTCATACTTTATGCTCACTGCTGAAATGTTTTCAGACTGTTTTGCTCCAGAAGAAATTTCAGAAAACAAATTTACTTTGAGAGAATAATTCTTTGCAACTATCAGGTGATTAAATTAACATTCTCCCTGTTACCCAAGCTCTAGTATTATTAATACTGCCTTCAGAGAATGAGAAATCAACAAAGCTTTTTAATATCCATGATTATCAAGTTATTATACATTTATTTAACAGTTATTTAGTAAAAATGCCATCACTTAATTTTAATTTGACATGAAATTAACTTTATTATCAATTTACAATTTTTTATAGATTTTTCTACTTAAGAGCCAAAATTGGTAATTGAATAATGAAGCAATTAGAACTGAACCGCAAAACTTTCTTTTTTAAATTAATAGTCACTGTTTTTATTCAAAAACCCTTGTGTGGATGGCTTTTCTTATTAGACTTTCTTATTTTCTAGTTGAACAGTGCTAACCCAATAATAATCTGCTATATTATATATCTTTAATTTTAATAATCTAAAACTTCATTTCCTCATGCTCTAAGATCATTGGTTTCCATGGCTGTTAACATATTTTAAGTGAGATCTAAAATGAATTCATATTTGAAATAAGTTTTGGAAATGTGAACAGAATTTCCTAGGGCATTTAGTGCATTTTCAATTTCTAAAAAGGAAACATGTTTTACAAAATTAAAACTTATTGACAAAGTAATGGTTTAATTTTATCTTTGGAAAAAGTCCTCACTATGATATTCCTGTCCCTTCATTATTACTTTATTCATTTAATTATGGAAAATAGAATATATGTGGACGGTTGATTGAAACTCAATTTGAATTTAGTGTTAATCATAAATTTTTCAACAAATACACATTAAGCACTGTATTATAAAGTTCTTTAGAGAAACAGAATCAATAGGGTATATAGAGATATACTGTATAAGAGGAGAATTATGGGAACTGGCTCACATAATTATGAAGGCTGACAAGATCCACAATCTGCCATCTGCAAGCTAGAGACTCAAGAAAGCCAGTGTTGTAATTGAGTCCAAATTTAAAAGGCTGGGAATTAGGGGAGTTAAGGGTGTAACTCCTAGTCTGAGGTCGAAGTTCTGAGAACTGGGCAGGTAAGGCTGTATAACTCCTGGAATTTGAAGTTCTGAGAACCAGTAGCTCCCAATGTCCAAAGGCAAGAGAAAGTAGATGTCTCAGCTCCAGCGGAGAAAGAGAAAATTCACCCTTCCTTCACTGTTATCCAAGTCTATCTGGATCTTCAGTGATTAGATGATGCCTGCCCACATTGGTGAAGGTGGATCTTCTTTATTCAGTCTACTGAGTCAAATGCTAATCTTCCAGAAACACCCACACAGTCACACCCAGAAATAATGTTTTACCAACTACCAGAGCATCCCTTAGCCCTGTCAAGTTAACACATAAAATTAATCTGCACAAGCATCTATTATGGGTGGTTAGGCCCTGGGGATACAGCAGCAAACAAAATTGAAAAATCTCTGCTCTTTGAAACTTATATGTAGTCTTCACAACAATGTGCTCCACATACCCATTGGAGAACTCAAAGGCATTCCAAGAAGCTGATGAAGGATCTTAAGGGAATGTTTCCAGATTCACAACTTTGTACATACTCCACTCACCACCACCACCACCAACCCTATCATAAAGGACACTCCGGCTTTGCAAAAGAAAGATACATCTGTCACTCATCTCTTATTTTGGGTGCATTGTTTCATAGAAGAAAATATTCTTAAAACCAACCACAAGGTTGGTGTTGATCTTAAGAAAGTGAATGACCCCAGTTCTCTGGTTCTTGCTGCTGGCTGCAACACAGACTCACCTGGGAAACTTTAGAAATGCCAACACCCTTTCACACACACACAGTCCCTGTGGCCCTGTCTTCCTCTTCTTTTCCCTTTCTCTCCTTCCTCCCTCTTAAAAACATATCCAGACACCTGTCACTGAATGAGAAGTCTTTAAATTAATGCTCAGTGCTGACCAAAGGGGCAGTCACTTCCAGTGATTACACAGGGTCATCTTTAAAGAAATAACTCCTGACAGGTTAATTCCTGAGCCAAGTCAGCTCCACCTCCAGGAGTCCAGTGATTGCCCAGCTGCTTGGCCACCCCAAACAATGTGTCCTACCAATGTCCTTTTCCTTTTCCCTAAATCAGACCTAGTATGAGGTTTAGGAGTGATTAAAATCAATCTCCCATGGATTTGATTATACTCTTAGCTAGTAAATATTCCTGAAAAAGATTTAAAGAGGAAAAGACTTGGATTAAGAGAAGACACCAAACTTCTTGCTATGGAGGTGGATAGTGGCCCCCCCAACCACCAGCCATTTCTAATCTGGGCAACCCACAGGGCTGTAACCAAATATACAAAGTAAATTATAAATTATGGTTAAAATTTCATACTGGCTTCCGAAAGTTAACATATAAATTTGAAATGGTATAGATTTTCAATACAAAATGTTTTAAAATAGAATAATTAAAACTTATTTTTATTATTTATTTTATTTTATTTTATTTTTTTTTATTTTATTTTATTTTATTTTTTGAGACA
>NW_016819681.1:393482-407639 GCF_001698545.2 Rhinopithecus bieti | reverse complement strand
TTTTATTATTTATTTTATTTTATTTTATTTTATTTTATTTTATTTTATTTTTTGAGACAGAGTCTTGCTCTGTCGCCCAGGCTGGAGTGCAGTGGCACGATCTCAGCTCGCTGCAAGCTTCGCCTCCCGGGCTCATGCCATTCTCCTGCCTCAGCCTCCCCAGTAGCTGGGACTAAAGGCGCCCGCCACCTCGCCTGGCTAGTTTTTTGTATTTTTTAGTAGAGACAGGGTTTCACCGTGTTTGCCAGGATGGTCTCGATCTCCTGACCTCGTGATCCGCCCGTCTCGGCCTCCCAAAGTGCTGGGATTACAGGCTTGAGCCACCACACCCGACCCAAAACATTTTAAAATATAAAGAAAAGAAAACAAATGATAATGTCCTATTTTTTCATTTAGGCATCAATAAATTATTTAAATACGAAAACTCTCAAATTAGTTTATAATCCTGAAATTATTTGACAGTACTCATTTTCCTGACTCTACCAAGATCTCCCCTGCTTCTCATGCCGTTTGGACCAGTTAGAAGTTGGAACCATTGCCTCACTTTGTGTGATACCCATTATCCAGTTATCTAAAGAGGCTATGAATAAGTAAAAAATGGGGAGAGCTGGAATGAGTAACCCATTTTGTCCAGTCCTTTTAAACAACAGGGTCCTTTCCTGGCTTGAATCCTGGAGGCCTGGGTCTGAGGCAACTGTTGACAATAGGGGCAGCTTGTTGAATTAGCTAATATCAAATTCCCTTCTGTACTTTTTCATTCTTCAACTAAGCAACATCGAGTTGACTCTAACATTTGAAGCAAAAAGTATTTTAATACAGTTTGCTTTTTTTCAACAAGAAATCAAATCAGATGGTGCCATAAAGTTGAATTATCAACTTATGACTTGCCAATATTTTAAGGAACCACATTTCTTTTGACCAGCATGAAATTCCTTTCTGCCATCTGTCAGCTTGTGTAGTGTGGCATAGAGGAGTGTGTATAGCCAACAAGAATTGTTTTAGTTTGGTCATCATTTATTCATTCATTCATTTATTCATTCACTTATTTTCCATTACTTTATTTGATTGGGATAAACAAGCATATGGCCTAAATGGCATGTTTGTCATAGCAAAACCATGAATTGTAATGATTTTCTCCATCAGTCTTTATTTCAATTTACCTATTTGTCCATTTACTGCTTCCAGGATATGGAGGTCAGGAAAAGTAAATTGGATTTTAAAAAGGTGAGGCCAGGCACAGGGGCTTAAGCCTGTAATCCCAGCACTTTGGGAGGCCAAGGCAAGTGGATCACTTGAGGTCAGGAGGTCGAGACCAGCCTGACCAACATGGTGAAACCCCGTCTCTACTAAAAATACAAAAATTAGCTGGACATGGTGGCGTGTGCCTGCCTGTAGTTCCAGCTACTCGGGAGGTTGAGACAGGAGAATTTCTTCAACACGGGAGGCGGAGGTTGCAGTGAGCCAAGATCACACCACGGCTTTCCAGCCTGGGACTCTATCTCAAAATAATAATAATAATAATAATATTAAAAATTAAATGATAATAAATAATGTTTTGGATGTGGAGTAATTTGCATCTGCTTTTATCCAATTTAATTGCAATATCACTTGATATAGTAAAACATAATACAATTTTCCTACTTCAAGTCCTTTCTAACACAGTTATCATTAGCTAATATTAATTTTTAGTTTTAACTGCGTTCCAGGAACAGTGCTAGTCACTTTAAAATGATTATATGATTTAATCCTTATAATCTATGAGGTGTGGGTAATATTATTCTTGTAATTTCCATTTCATAAACAGATAAACTAAGGTTGAGAAAATTTAATTAACTTGCCCAAAATTGTACAACTAGTGAGTGGATTCGCTAAAATTCAAATCAGGTGTATGAGTTTCTAAAGCCTGAGTTTTAAACACAAATATCTTGCACAGGGTCACATAGCAACTGATCAGATGTGATAGGTTAAATGATTAGTTTCAATATTTTGTTTCTCTGTTTTACTTCACACTCCCAACAAGTTCATGGAAGATGGAGTATATATTCCAACCTCTTCACTTCAGACTTATTCATGTGGCTGGCTTTGGCCAATGTAATTTTGGTGAAAGTGATGTGATTAGAGACTTTATGATTGCATAATTACTTTATTGTTCTGAGTGGCCACTGATAATTCAGCCTGGGCTCCACAATAAGACACATGGAGCTAATTTGAATTGAACCTGCAGCCTGTAGCCAAGGCCACCCAAACAATCTGAGATTTACTGATTCCAGTCTACCCTCAGACCTGTAAGCATGAGAATAAATAACAATTGTTTTAATCCACTGAGTTTTTCTGTGGATTGTTACATAGCATTATTATGGCAATAGTTGATGTACACTGAACAATAGTTTTGAATTAAAACTGTCAAACTACACCAACTGAATTTCATTTGTAGAGTTATTTTTGGTGGGTTTTATTGTTTTGTTTTTTGGTCAGGACCATTTTTAAACTTTCTTTTCTGTTTAATTGGAATGGCTTTAGGAAGATGTACACCCTATAATGGTTCATGGTTCCTAATACTCACTACGGTTTTATCTTGGGTGTCTTTCACCTGGTGACATTCCCACCTAACTGATCCTTGATGGAAGTTTAGCTTATCATCTTTGCCATAGTCTGTAATAGACAGCCCCTAAACTAACACATGGGTTATATTTTATCCCGTTCTTACTGTACTCTCTAGGTATCTGTATCACATTGAATTTTTAAGGGTCAGAAAAGTGAATAGATTGTGAAAGTCAGGAACAGATATTCATTATTTTTTATTGTTTAGTTTATTTAATATAAATATACAATTGTGAAACAAATACATAATATACAATGGATTAATATAATTTCAGAATCAGATAAAATCAGAGAAATTAACTCATTGAAAACCGCTGAGTTCATGTGGTAAAACACATGTGGCCTTTGGTCAATTCAGTGATTTAATCAAAAGTTAGATTTAGTCAAAAATTAGAACCTAGAAAAAAATGTTCAAACTCCTAGAAACATACAATCTACCAAAAAATCATGAAGAAATAGAAAATCTGAACAGATAAAGAGCAACCAAATTAAATCAATAATGATATATTTCATCTAAAGAAAAGCCCAGGATCTGATGATTTTACAGCTTAATTCTACCAAACTTTTTTAAAAAGTGTGTGTGTGTGTGTGTGTGTTTTGACAGTCTTGCTCTGTCGCCCAGGCTGGAGTGCAATGGCACAATCATGCGTCACTGGAGCCTCAACCTCTGGGGCTCAAGCAGTCTTCCCACCCCAGCCTCCTGAGTAACTGGGGCTTTAAGCATGCACCACCAAGGACAACTAATTTTATTTATTTATTTATTTATTTATTTATTTATTTAGAAACCTGATCTTCCTTTTTTGCCCAGGCTGGTCTCAAACTCCAGGCTCAAGCAATCCTCATGCCTTGATGCCTTGGTCTCCCAAATTGTTGGGATTACAGGCAAGAGCCACTGCACCCAGCCCCCAAAACATTTTAACTAAACTAATACCTATCCTTCTCAAACTTTTCCAAAAAATTAAAGAGGAGGAAATACTTACAATGATGCTAGCGTTACCCTGATACCAAAGCCAGACAAGGACTTTACAAAGAAAACTATGGCTATTATTCCTGATGAACATAGATGCAAAATTCCTCAACAAAATATTAACCAAAATTCAATAGCCTATTAAGAGAATAACTCACCATGATCAAGTGAGATTTATTACTAGGATGCAAAGATGGCTCAACATACACAAATCAACAAATGTAATATACCACATTAACAGAATGAGGAACAAAAAATATATCATTTCAATAGATGCTAAAAATTGAGCATCTCCTCATGATAAAAACTCTCAACAAAGAAGGTATAGGAAGAATCTATTTCGACACAATAAAGACCATATATGATAAGCCCACAGGTATTAATAACATCAAACTAAATTTTGAAAACTTTTTCTCTAAGATTAGGAAGAAGGCAAAGATGCCCATTGTTGTCAGTTTTATTCAATATAGTACTAGAGGGTGTAAGCTAGAGCCATTAGGCAAGATAAAGATATAAAAGGCATCCAATGGGAAGGAAGCTGGAGAACAGGGATACACTTGTTTCTATTCATTTCTATTTGCAGACAAAGAATCCACCAAAGGAAGCACACCCTATTAGAACTAATACACAAGTACAGTAAAGTTGCAGGATAACTATCAACAAACAAAATTTAACAGCATTTTTTTTTTGAGATTAAGTTTCACTCTTGTTGCCCAGGCTAGAGTGCAGTGGCACAATCTCAGCTCACTGCAAACTCTGTCTCCCAGGTTCAAGCGCTTCTCCCATCTCAGCCTTCTGAGTATCTGGATTACAGGTGCCTACCACCATGCCCAGCTAATTTTTGTATTTTTAGTAGAGATGGGGTTTCACCATGTTGGTCAGGGTGGTCTCAAACTCCTGACCTGAAATGATCCACCCACATCGGCCTCCCACAGTGCTAGGATTACAGGCCTGAACCACCATGCCCGGCCAATTAACAGCATTTCTATACACTAACAATGAACTATCCAACAAAGAAAAAGTCAAGAAAATGGTCTGTAGATGAAAAATTATAAAACATCAATGAAAGAAATAGAACAAGATACAGACAAATGAAAACATGTTCCATGTTCATGAATTGAAAGAATTAATAAATACTATTGTCCATACTATCCAAAGTGATCTACTAATTCAATGCAATTACTATCAAAATTCCAAAGACATTTTACACTTAAATGGAAAAAACAATCCTAAAATTCACTTGGAATCACAAAGTAATCCTAAAATTCACTTGGAATCACAGAAGACCCAGAATAGCTAAAGCAATCCTGAGTGAAAGGAACAAAGCCAAAGGCATCACATTACCTGACTTCAAAATTCACTGCAAAACTGTAATAATCAAAACAACATGGTACTGTTATAAAAGCAGACACATAGACCAATAGAACACAATGAAGAGCTCAGAAATAAATTCATGTACTTGTTGTCCATTGATTTTCAACAAAGATGTCTAGAACACACAACAGGAAAGTGATAGTCCCTTCAACAAATCGGGCTGGGAAAACTTGATATTCACATGCAAAATAATAAAATTTAATCCTTATCTTGCACCCCACTGAAAAATCAACTCACATGGATCAAATACTTAAATATAAGACCTGGATCTATAAAACTACTAGAGAAAAGCCCCATGATAATGGTTTGGGCAATGATTTTTTGAATATGGCCCAAAAGGCACAGGGAACAAAAGGAAAAATAGGCTTTTTTTCCAAAAGCAAATGGTATTACAGCAAACTAAAAAACATTCTGCATAGGAAAGGAAACAACTGATAAAGAGACAGACTACAGAAAAGGAAAAAAATGTTTGCAAACCACACATCTGGTAGGGGTCTATTATCCAAAAAATATATATGGAACTCAATTCAATAGTAAGTAAACAACCTGATTAAAAAATTTTTTTAAATGAATGGATGTTTCTCAAAAGAAGACATACAAATGACCACAAGTAAATGAAAACTGTTCAGCATCACTAATCATCAGGGAAACGCAAATTAAATCCACAATGAGCTATTACCTCAAATCTGTTAGAATGACTATTAGCAAAAAGACCAAAGGTAGGTATTGGTGAAGATGTGAAGTGTTAAAAGGGAAGCCTTGTATACGATTGGTGGGAAAGTAAATTAGTACAGCCATTATGGAAAGCAGTATGAAAATTCCTCAAAAAATTAAAAATAGAATTACCATATGATTTGGCAATCCCACTTCTGGGTATACATCTAAAGAGTATACATCTAAGGGTATACTGATTTTATAAATCAGTATGTCAAATAGATAACTGCACTCCCATGTTCATTGAAGAAATATTCACAATAGCTAAGATATGAAATCAACCTACATATCCACCAATGATGAATGAATAAAGAAAATGTGTATATTTATGCACACAATGGACTATTCAGCATTAAACAGGAAGGAAATCCTGTCATTTGTAACAACATGAATTAGCTTGGAGGACATTATGTTATGTGAAATAAGACAGGCACAGAAAGACAAATACTCATGATCTTCCTTACATGTTGAATCTCAAAAAATTTAACTCATACAAGCAGAAAGTACAAGAGTGGTTACCAGAGGCTGAGGAGTGGGATATGGAAAGATATTGGTCAAAGAACACATAATTTCAATTAAAAGGAATAAGCACAAGAGATCTATTGTACATCATGGTAACTTTAGTTAGTATATTATATATTTGAAAATTGATGAGAGTAGATTGTTGAGGTAGATTTTAAGTGTTCTTACCACCACAAAAGAAAAGTATGTGAGCTGATGCATAATCAAACTAATGCATAAATTAGCTTGATTTAGCCATTCTACAATGTATACATTTCAAAACATCATGTATACACTTTTTATTTGTCAATTAACC
The DNA here is from genome assembly GCF_001698545.2 of Rhinopithecus bieti. Taxonomy (NCBI): domain Eukaryota; kingdom Metazoa; phylum Chordata; class Mammalia; order Primates; family Cercopithecidae; genus Rhinopithecus; species Rhinopithecus bieti. The sequence goes on along the minus strand of NW_016819681.1, from coordinate 401,166 downwards.
ACACATGTATACACTTTTTATTTGTCAATTAACAAGAACATCAGAAGCCTTCACTGTTGACAGAGAAATCAGGTGAACTGTTATTTATAGTCCAGTTACTGGTATAATTTATCTTAATTCATTATTGGCCACCCGAAAATTAGTAAAAGATATATGTTCTTTCTTTATTCAAATTAGATATAATCTAATCTGGACTTATATTTCCCAGTTATTTAATGAATCCCATATAGTATAAAGTGTCTCCAATTTCATATTTTCCTTTGTTTCATAGTTTATAAAATGAATTCCACATTTACTTTATAAAATAAATTGTTTCTCCAAATACAGTTCGACTTAGAAAAGTACCTGTTGTTGACCTGTATATAATATCTGCACCAAATGAAATAATGATCAAGATGACACTCAACTCTACCTAGTTGAGCTAGAAGTTATTTCACTAACTTTTCTTGAGTGAATTAATGAACAGATGTTAAATTTCATAGGGGTTAAATGTAATTCATTCAGTAAATCTCAATCTATTTGCAGTTGCTTATATGAAGGAAGATGAAAAAATGATGCTTCATTAATATTAGTGGAAGAAGACAAGAAAATTGCTTTTCTTCAGTGGTAGCTCTTAAAACATTTCACTTAGCACACATGGGAAAAAATGTCTAGTAGATTTTTTGTTTGGATTAAGTATCAGCAAAACACTTTAAAGGGAATTTTAGCCAATCTACAATGTCTTTTTTATATAAACATAAAATATAGTGGGCTGTCAGGGCATTCTTTTTCAGAGAATGTCTCTATTCAGTATTATGGAACAGTGATAGTGAGAGGAATAAGAGGACTGGTAACATACGGTTAATGAAACTACAGCAAAAATGAGCAGTTTTAGAAAATAGAAGTTTATCTACTCTACAGAAATGTGTATTGGTGCTTTGAATTGAAACCCTATATGAATATTTTTCTTTGACTTTTTCCTCTTAGTGGCCATTTGTTTATTCCACTTAGCAGATCTCCTGCTGCCCACTCCACTGTCATTTTGGCTGAAACAGTTGTGCTAAGCGACTATCATCAATTTTCCTCCCAGCTGAATCTGCCAAGGTTGGCAATTATTATACTAACAAGTGCTTGTTCAGTAATGTTCAGTCATTCAGATTCCCTCCCTCATTATTTTTCTTCCCTGGAGGCAATTGATATGAATAGTCCCTTGCTCTTCACCTGGGGCTTAGAGATAGAGAAATTTGTTTAGATTTCTGTTATAATTCTACCTCTGATTAGTGGCAAAGAGTTTGAGTTTCGAGTTTCGAGTTTTACTTCTCAAGAGCAGCTGGGGCCCCAAGTAGCCGTATAGAAATCACCAGGTCATGATCTCAGTGTCTCCAGGCTTTATTGGTTTGAGAGAATGGTCAGAAATCTGAAATACAAAAAAAAAAAAAAAAAAAAAGAAGTGTAGAAAATTTTCTACACTATGGGGGTGGTGTTAAGAGTGAAAAGTGGCACATGAAGAACTCACATCTGAATTTCTGAATACCTTGCTAGGGAACTGGAAATGGAGGTCTGTGGAAGACCAGACTCTTCTTGAGTTCTAAATTGCATCTCCCATTCCCATTTCTCAAAAGCCCCACTCCTTTCGCTCTTTACTAGAATATTTCCATGAATTTATTATGTTATATTTTATTATATCATACCAAGCAAAATGTTTATGTACCTTTCCCTATTCTGCACCATACTTCCAATTACAGCAAATCACTATAAGGAAAATTTCACGTTCATCATCTCTTTTCTCACAAAAGGATGGGTTCATTTTCTCTCCTCCTCCCATTTCTCACATTTAGCTTAAGTTCTTGTCTTTTGTTTCATGAGAAAGTTGAAGATCTTGGAAGAAAAGACTCCCACAACCAGCCTGCCTGCACGTGTATCCATTCTCTCCACCTTCCTTCCCAATAGAGCAGGTTAACCAAACGGCTCTTAGCAAAGCATAAACCTGTGCCCCGTATCCCGTTTCATAACTTACTAAAAACCTTTACTCCAAAATTCATCACCACCTTCCCTACACAATAAATTTCTCCCTTCTCCAAAATATAAGGATATAACATCCTCTGCTTTTATTTAAAAATTGTTCTTCTCAGTATTAAAATAAAGTGATTCTGCCTATGTCTTTAAAAAAAATTTTATGTTTGTTTTGTTTCTGTTTTGTTGGCCTTGTTCTAGGAACGCTATCACCCAAACACAATGGGCCAAAGGGTGCTCAAATCTAGGCCAGTTTGGGATGTGATTCAATCAAGCAGCCATTTTAGAACATGTACTAAACATTAGAGAAATGGTTTTAAAATACTGCCAGTTAATTTAGATTTCCAAAGATGACGGGTTCCATTCCTAACAAAGTTATCACCTTTGAGTAAACAAATAAGTGAACAGTCACCCCTCACTGGTGCCAATTCATCTTTAAGGATTACTTTTGTGACTATCCATGCAGGCTGTACTGTACAATCACAGCATACCCACCAAATCCTGAGGTCAGTACTTAAAAAAAAAAAATGTTTTTCCCAGGTTTCGTGTTTCATCTGATCACCATGTTTCTTTGTTCCTCATTAAGGGAAAACTTCCTTTAAAGATCTGAGAATATTTGCTGTCACTTCTACCTAATTTTCTTTCTTTTTTTTCCTCAACCCACTCCAGCCTGGACTGAGGATGTCAGGTCCTTGCTAGCTGTTGGTTGGAGGCCTCTCTCACTTCTTTGCTACATGGGCATCTTCTTAGGGCAGCTAGCTTTATCAAAGCAAGCATGCAAGTAGAGTCAGAGAGAGAGCAAGCAAGATTGTCATCAGATTTTTATAGCCTAATGTTGGAAATGACAATCTGTCACTTTTGCCATATTATATTAGTTAAAAGCAAATCTCTAGGTCCAGCCACAGACAATGAGGTGAGGCTGCAACAAAGTCTTGAAGACCCTAAGGCAAGGGTCACTGGTGGGGCATCCCTGAAGTTATCTACTACACTCTGTCCTCTGCTAGAAGAGAAGGCGGGAACTATAATGTCTTGTTCACTATACTGTACATCCTCAGCCTTTAGAACAACGTATAGGACATAATTGTTACTCAGTATTTACTTGCTCTTGCTGTGTTAACCAATATACAAGTAAATATGTTTACATAAATAAATTTGATAATTATACTTTCCTTTGTTTTAAAATAGAATCATGTTTAAAACGCAACTCTGTTTGTATCTATGCCTATGTTTGTAGCATGCATAGTTTCAGTATGTTAAAAAATAATTAACAGTTTAGAATCTGGGCCACAGACCTCAACTATAAGAAACATAATAATTCACTCTGTAGTCTTTGACAGTGTTTAAACTGTACATTGTTTTCAGTGCTTCCAATTAGCAAGATTTCTTTTTTAAGGCTTGAAAACTCTAGCCATGATTACATCATTGATAAATTTAGTGCTATTGTTTTGTTTTCTTAATGTTAGGGATAAATAACCCAAAAGACTTTCTGCCTTGTTATGTGTAGACCAAATGACTGCAGCTTTATTCTCTGAGTGGAAAAAATGTCAAGGAATGATCGTGTGGCACAGTCAGCCACAATGGACTTCTCAGTTTGGAGCCTTGTTAAGCTCTGAAACATTTCAATCTGTGACTGGGTTAATCAGATTAAAAAATTAGAGGATTACAACTGATCCTAGTTGAGAAAATTAGAATTTTAGGTTAGTCCGTTGATTTGGTGATTGCAAAGTTCACACTTCCTGGGTAATATAGAATTCACATTTCACATATGTCTGTGATCTTCCAAAGATAGCCAAACACGTTGAGATCAGGCATGAGAGTTTGTTTTGATTTTGAGCTGTAAGCAAAATCTGGATGTTCTTGTTTAAATTAGGCCTTTACAATAACTTCTGAGGGTGTTTACTGAGTTCTGGCCAATACGTTTTCTTAGTGAGACGATTCAGACTTTTGATCCTCTAGAGGAGTGAAACTTGGAAGAGAAGGAATGGGTGTTTTATGGGCTTTCCCAGCAGAGAAGTACATCACCAGAGCCTCATAGCTTTGCCGAAAATTGGACCTGGATGACTATTCCGTTCTTGGAAATAACTTGTTGTAAAAGAATTATGTGAATACCTTATAGTCTGTTTTACTGCAGAACAATACCTTAAGTTGCTCAACCTACCATATGTTTTGTAACACAAAGGAAAAATTTTTTTTTTAGCCCTATCACAACTAAGTATAGAAATGTACGTGCATGGCAAAGAAAGTTAAGTATTAATCATCAACTATACAGTAATAATAATGGCTAAAATTGAGCACTTAATATGGGCCATACACTCATCTAAGTTCCTTGTGGGTGTTAATAATTTAATACCACAACTCTAAAAGGAAGAGATTATTATCTTCATTTTGCAGATTAAGAAATGAGGTTTGTAGAGGATTCCCAGTTTCATACATAGTGAACAGTGACACAAGAGTTTGGATCTAGGTAGTAGGATTTCTTGAATTCCAAGCTGGAAATACATAAGGCCAGTTCTAGTCCCATGTTTGACCCAATCTGATAACCCTTAGGTAGCATATTTATGAAGTAGCTGCCTACTCACTAATTAACACCACTATGTTTCTCCTATTAAAACACATTTCCAACTTTTGTAAGGCATTAAAATACTGCTGAAATTTTATACTGGTCTTAATTCAGCCACCAATAATTGCTTTGTATAAATCTACTTTTCTTTCCATATGAATTCTTTCTTCAATGTTAGAACACAGATATTATAACCTCACTGAATTGTCCATTTTCCTACCTGAACCTCCCTTCCTGTTTTTTCAACCATTCCTCAAAGTTTTATGCCTTCCAAGCACATTTATAAATCTCAATTGAATAGACACCAGCTCTTCAATATCTCCCTTAAAATGTGGTTTATAGCACCTAACACGATATTTCAGTGTAATCAGTTAAGTGCAGATCAATATAAATATTGTCACTATTGTTGTAAATAATATACATTGATCAATTCAGTCTGAGACTTTTTTAGTGTTCACATCACCCAGTTGGTTTATACTGAGTTTAATGGCATTTGAAAACCCTAAGAAATTTTTAATATTAATGATATTGTAGTTAAGCTATGCCTTCCACATTCTGTATTTTAAAAATTGTTTTGAATTTTGTAGTCGATATGCGTTTTACTTGTGGCTTTGCTTGATATAACTGTAACACTTGGCTTAATGATTTCTGACTGATTTTCTTTGTATTATGCCACCTCTTCAACTTACAATTCTTGTGGTTGTGTGGAGCTAGGTTTCTCTCTGGGATGGGCATGGGATCCATGCCTTGCCAATCAGAGTACTACAGATACTACAGATGCCTGGCTATAGTCCAGTGTGAAAACATGGCCTATTTCAGAGCCAATGATATGCAACCATGTGTCATTTCTAGAGATTTTTCAGAGAGTTTTTCTCTTCAACTAGACCTGAACCAGAGAGGGGTAGAATATCAACCCTTTTGATGACAGGAACTTACTCAAGAGGCAACATAGAGGAAAACAGAGAAGAGAGTGACAGAGGGGGAGAACTTACCTAATGACATCTTTCGAAATCCCTTCATGTATTTACCTTTAATGTCCTCCTTTAGATTATATAGTTACTTGAGCCAATAAATGCGATTCTCTGCTTCTATACTAAGAACCACTGAACTGTACACAGAAAAAGAGAAAATTGTATAGCATATAAATTATATCTTAATTAAAATAAAACTTCCCCCACAAAAAAGACTCTAGCAAACAAGACACTTGACCATTGCAAACGTAGCATGATATTTATTACCTTTGTATTTCATTTCATTTACTCTGTTTTTTCTAGTCTGTCAATGTTTTTGAAATTCTATCAGCCTTCTATCCTAGCTTTGCAGCATCAGCAAATTGAATAAGATTGTCTTTTCTGCGTTTCCCTAAACTGTAGACCAAAAATTACCAAGTCTTTTGAAGTCTAAGACCCTGTTTCCATAATTCTTTACAGTGTCCAAAAACATACCAACATACCATATGAGACTATCTACACATTTAATAACCTGTTCAGAAAACCTGTGATTAGCATTACTTCTTTTTATCAATGTGTGGTTTCTGAAATTTATTTTTCTCCACTTTAGCAGATCAAACTTGCAATTTCCCATCACCCATCAGGACTGTAGCCTCTGGAGTCTCATTGCTGTGATTGCAACCCTTGATCTGTAACCCATTTTTTTGTTTAATGTTGGACACATTAATTAGTCTCTATGAACTTAAGTTCCCTTGTCTATAAAATGACATAATAACCAAACCTTCCTTAAAGTGTAGTAAGAATTAAATTTGAATAATATGAAGAATTTGGTCTTGTGTCAATTAGAATTACAGCAGACAACAGATGATATACTCAAATTAGGATAATTTGTAAAAGGTTTAATAAAGGAAACATTTACAAAGATATGGGCTATGTGGAAGGAAAATCATGAGGGAATTGGTGAAGTTGACCTCACCCTGGACCTATGCAATGAGAGGAGGGAGCAGTTGCAGAAACTCAAGACAGGAGAGTTAGGTACACACTGAAATCTTGAGATGTGGTCATTAGTAAGAGTGCATGGCCAGGTTGATGCCACAGTGCATGGCGGGAGCAGGTGGCCAAATATTCAGCCTCATGATCCTCCTTGTTTCTGATCTCCTGCTGGATATCCCAATGGCTACATCCAATTCAAAGCCAGAGGACAAGGGAGCCAGTTGTAGCAGTCAATGTAGATTAGCCTTTCAGTTATAGAAAAGGGTGGAAAAGGATGAAGAGTGGTACTAAAGAAGAAAAGGGAAGAAAGACATCCAGCAAAAACTCAACTCCTAAAACGGTGTACCCTAAAAAGATTTTTTTAACCAAGTTATTTAGTTATAATATTCAGACTCTCTAAGAATCCTGGGGTGTCATTTGCCTGGATTTGCAATGAATTTAACATGAAGCTGTGGTTTCTCCTTTTTTATATTATATATTAGGTTGAATGAAATTGTTATTTTGTAGGTCAAAGTAGCTTAATGCTTAGACTTTTATGTAGTTCAAAGTAATATACTAGACTTGACTCCTCTCTAGTCTGATGCAACTAGGATTTAGGTTACATTTTGAGTAAAGAGAGAATGATGAAAATTTTGGCTGGAATGGTAGACTGGAGACAGGAAGATAAGGGCATTGGATGCCATGCTAAGTTCTAAATTTACCATGTACTAGTTGAGAAGCCACTGAAAATGTTAAAACTGGGGTGTGATGCTATCAGGCCTGATTTTAGGAAGTTGACATTTTCTGGGAATAGCATGCCATCTGCCCCTAACAATGAGCCTGCTTATACATAGCCTTATTATTATTATTATTTTTTTTGGCTTGGATTATAGCCAAATCGACAGTGTTTATTGTTACTAGTATTTTCAGAAGCATCCATTCATCATTCACATCAGTCAAACGGACATCCTTAGAGGTTTTTTGCTACTTTTTACATAGTTTTGCTATGCTTCCACTTCTGGCTCATTTACATGGTCTGCATAGGGATCATTTGTAATTATTTTGCTAGCATTACATAGTGAGAGCCCATAACCTGTTCAGACCACTACATAAATTACAAGGCATTGTTAAAATGAAAGATAAAATTATTTGATTATAATTTAGAGACTCTTCATTGAGTCATGCCTGATCATATTTAACTTTGTTATAA
>NW_016819681.1:312208-393312 GCF_001698545.2 Rhinopithecus bieti | reverse complement strand
ATTTATATATAATAAAAAATAAAATATAACCTTATTATGTATTTGTTATGATAGACATAATAATGACCATGTTCATCACTTCAGTGCACATTTTAAAAACATGCTTAACTACAGGAGTTAGGATATATATTTTTTCCTTAATGTGTATGAAATCTATAATCTTAACATTCATTATCAAGATCTAAAGTTCTTGATGCTAATATATTTAACTTTTTGTTGATTAGATCCAAAAGAATTAGAATTAAATTTCCAAATTAAGCTAGTTTTCTCAAACTTTTGATTAAACTGTTAAAAAAGCAAATGAGGAGTGTGTTTCACACTGTGCTTTTAGTAGAATAAATTTTATTTCAGCCTGTAGATTGTAATGATAATGATGACAACAATAGTACTAATAACATTTGCCAATGTTAACTCTGCTGCAGTCTCCATTTTAACTATTGCATATATCATTTAATTGCTCTCACCAACTCTGTGAAACAGGTGCTACTGAAGTAACTAAGGCCAAGAAAAATTAGGTAACAAGTCCAAGGGCATGCTGATAATAAGTGAGAAATCCAGTATTCTAAGCTAGGCAATTTGACTCCAGGGATTAGAAAAGTAGTCCCAATTTATAGTTTCCTCGGGTAATTTAAGAGCCCATCTCTACCACATTTTTATCTTTCTTGAATGTTTTGTAATTTCAATCAGGAAAACTCCTTCATGTGTCATTATTCAACTTGTTATCTCCCATACATCTTAGTTCAGCAATTTGCTCTAGATTGGTGCCAAATAAACCCAGATGGAGTTCAATTTCATATGCCATATACTCATATCACTACTATTTCTTTCCATTTTTCTTTTCTCAGGTAAGTATTTTCCACTATTTCCTTTCCCCTTGGTTTGTGAATTTCTCCATGGGTCAGTTTTCTTGTCAATTGATATTACTCACATGCTTTTCCTACTGAATTCATTTTATGTTTAGAAGATACATTCCAATCATTTGTTTCATTGGGCCAAAACTTGGTTATATCTTTCTTATCACAGTTACCAGTCTGCCTTAATATATATATTTGGTTGATTAACTGTGATCTGCTTTGGGGGAAAGTGATTATGTCCTGTATTCTTCCCTGCTGTTTACCTCTGAGAAGAATGGAGTACCTTCTCCCCCATGAATCCTTTCCCTTTCATCTGAGGTTCTCAATTGATACAACTTCTACTGTTATAACCATATTTTTTTCTCTAACTATTGTATATCATTGAATTTCATTCATATCATTTTAAATACTCATGGTAGAGTTAGGATTCCTGCCAGGATACCCTTGTCTTCTTTTTCCAAGGCATCAAGGCTCAGAAAAATACATACGTCTTATTTTGACTCTTCATTTTCCATTTCTGCTTTTCTCTTTTTAACTATGTCTTTTATGTTGGGAAAAACTGTGAAGGTACCACCTGCGTCCGTAATCATTTATTAGCAAGCCACTGGCAAACCATGTGTTTCCACTGCCTGGAACCCATAACAAGATCCACAATATTTTTAGATCCTAGAATCCTCTTCATTTTTCTGCAGAGTGGTCATAATTTTGGAGTCTACGTTCTGCATCTTAGACCACAACCCCTTATTTCTTTCAGAAACTCCCCTTGGAAACACTCATGGCCCATTGCTTGTTTTCTAGAGGTCTTCTTGATTAAGTGGGGATTTGAGAGAATATTACTTTTAGGCTGATATGGCTACTTAACTTTCTCCACTTCTACATTTTTACCATTATGACAATTTATCAAAGACAATTACTTAATCAAACACCCAGAACTTAGGTCACAGTATTAAAAAACAAACAAGTTTTAAAACTAATTTTAAAATGTTGTTTTTCAGAAACCATCTTTTATGGTTTGTGTTCTGTTATGCTCTGGGCTTAACTGATAAGCATTGGATTTCTGTTTTTAATGAAAAGGGAATTATACTTGGATTTAGTGCAGCATTTTGCTTAACATTCAAAATATATTTTAAAAGACAGGAGAAGATATTGCCAGATGGGCACTGGAAACAAGACTGTCCAGCCCTCTTTCTCATAATTTAAATGGAATTATTTTGACCTACGAGGACAAGGTTGAAAAGTTTTACCTTTCCTTCTTAGCATACCAGTTGTATTGAACCCAGTTATTTTTAATAGTGATCAAACTAAATGATACAAGTGACTTAACACACTTCATCCAGAACATTTTGTGTTCACTTTATATTTCATTGATACCCAAATGTAGGATAACATTGGTTTATTCAATGTTTAGTGATTTTCTTGCATGAACAACAGTGTATAAATCGACAATGTTGACTTTATGTACAAATTTTATGTAGAAAACAATATAAAATTAAATGGTACCATTTTATAAATTTTTCCTATTGATATGTTTTAAAGTATTTGACATGTAAATCATGAAATACTATTATACTGTAGGATAAATTCAACATATCTCTGGGCTGACTTTAAGTTTTTTTATGAAATTATATACATTTCTTTCACCTATAATATCAAGGACAGTTTTAAAATGTAAAATATTTTCTCTGATTATTGCTGTTTTACCATGTCTAAAGATACTTATTATTTTTTTTGAGACAGAGTCTCGCTCTGTCTCCCAGGCTGGAATGCAGTGGTGCCATCTCGGCTCACTGCAAGCTCCGCGTCCCGGGTTCACGCCATTCTCCTGCCTCAGCCTCCCAAGTAGCTGGGACTACAGCACCTGCTACCACACCCAGCTAATTTTTTGTATTTTTAGTAGAGACGGGGTTTCACCGTGTTAGCCAGGATGGTCTCGATCTCCTGACCTCATGATCCACCCACCTTGGCCTCCCAAAGTGCTGGGATTACAGGCGTGAGCCACCGCGCCTGGCTGGTACTTATTTTTTAATATGTATTGAGTTATTCTTGAATTAAAACATTTGTGAAATTATAATTCTTTAAAATAGCAGGTCTGCAAGGAAACTGGATTGTATTAACATTTTTTATACCACTTATGAGGTTATTTGATAGCTCCAACTTCTATTTCTTTTGTTGTACAATGTCTTAAATATATTAGTACATATTTTTACAATTCAAATTGATTTATTTCTTTCTCATTTTAAATTGCTTTCTGTAAAGAATTTTGCCATGTAAAAATAATTATGGTGGGGTGTATCTTAGTTTGGGCTGCTAAGACTAAGACTTGGTGGCTTATAAATAACAGAAATGATTTTCTCACAGTTCTGGAGACTGGAAGTTGAAACCGGGGTGCTGGCACGGTCAGGTTTTCATGAGGGCCATTTTCCAGGTTACAAATTGCCAACTTCTTGTTTTGTCTTCATATGGCTGGGAGCAGGGAGGGGAAGCAAACTCTCTATTGACTCCTATAAGATCACTAATTTCATTCATGAGAACTTCGACCTGAAGACCTCATCTAATTCTAATCTCCCAAAGTCCTCATCTCACAATGCAATCACACTGGGGAATAAAGTTTCAAGATATTAATTTTGGGGGAACACAAACATTCAGTCCACAGCAGGGTGTTAATATAATGAACTATCCTGATAAGATGGTTAAGCATCTCGGTTTGCTGAGGACTTACTTACAGAGTTCTCTGAAAGCAGGACTTTACGTTTTAAAACGGGGACTATCCTAAGCAAACCATCCCAGGTTTCCTGGAGAAAGTTGTTGCTCAGCACACAGGATTTTCAGTATCAAAACAAGGAAAACTCTGGGTGAAGCAGAATGAATTGGTAACCTTACATCCTGATTATAGATTTTAATTTAGAGAATTTTTAGTCATAATGCTTGGTAACTGAAGTGAGTAGTAAAGATAATCCATTGTAACCTACTATTGTAACTACTACAGTCAGACTGCTCAAATAAGGTGTTCTATGGAAAATTGCTTTTCACGTCTTTAATTTCTTCTCAATCACAGATTGTTCAAGGAATATAGAAGACATAGTTCTTGTTATAATCACCTTAATTTCTTTGGTGATCATTCATCGAGGGATTTTAGTTTGCATTTTGCTCTCAGAATGCATTTCTCTGTGTGTTTATACTGAACACTGACAGATACTACCTCCTTCTGTGACACACATAATTTCAGTGAAATTTCAGGTCTTTAAAATCTGTTCCCTTTCCTTCAAAAAGATTTCCCTGGTTCCATCAGCTTATATCTTTAACTCATCTCACTGTGCATTTTTATTATTTATTATTATTATTATTATTTTTGGAGGTAGTCTTGCTCTGTCACCCAGGCTGGAGTGCAGTGGCCTGATCTTGGCTCGCTGCAACCTCCGTCTCCTGGGTTCAAGTGATTCTCATGCCTCAGCCTCCAGAGTAGCTGGGATGACAGGGACACACCACCATGCCAGGCTGATATTTGTATTTTTAGTAGAGACAGAGTTTCTACTAAATTTCTAACTACATGTTGCCCAGGCTGATCTCCAACTCCTGAGCTCAGGCTATCCACCCGCCTCAGCCTCCTAAAGTGCTAGGTTTACGAGAGTGAGCCACTGTGCCCAGCCTCACTGTTCATTCTATACTCTTTGACCTCACAGCATGGAATCAAAATGTCTTGGGCAGAAATTCAATCTCTGAATCTTGATTCTGTCTTCTTCAGTCTGCAGTATAGCACAGTGGCTAAGAGAAAGAGTTGTATATCCGAATGATGCAGATCAAACTTACACGCTACTATTTGCTAGTTGTGGGACCTTGGGCGAGTTACTTTAACTCTCTGTGCCTCAGTACTCTCAAATGCTTAATTAGGACGATAATGGCAACTCTAACTCTTAGGTGTAATTGTGAAGGTTAAAATTAATGCATCTAAAGCATGCAAATCAGTCCAGAGCATATAGTAAGTACTCAGTAAGCATTAGTATTATTAATCCTGATTTTTTTTCAGCCAACCCCATAAGTTACCATTTATCTAAATGCCCTTTCCCTGACCCCCTGCTTTTATTTAATTGTTTAGTATTTGTCAGTGTGTAATTTAATTTGCCAGATCTCTGTTAACCTTAGTGCTAAGAAAGTCACCTCTGTTATTAGTTCTATACACTGCTTAGGACCATATATATAGGGAGTGGTTTGGTTTAGCTCTCTGTCCCTACCCAAATCTCATCTTGAATTGTAATCCCCGTGTATCAAGGGAAGAACCTGGTGGGTGATGATTAGATCATGGTCATGGTTTCCTCCATACTGTTCTAGTGATAGTGAGGGAGTTCTCATGAGATCCGATAGTTTTTAAAATGACAGTTTCCTCGGCGTGTGCTCTCTTGCTCTTCTCTTTCCTGCTGCCTTGTCAAGACGTACTTGCTTTCCCTTTGCCTTCCACCACAATTGCAAGTTTCCTGAGTCCTTCCCAGCCTGGTATAAAGATAATGTGAAAATGTGGGAGCCACTTTGGTTCTGGGTAACTGGCAGAGGTTGAAACCATTTGGAAAGCTCAGAAGAAGAAAGGAAGATGTGGGAAACTTTGGAATTTGCTAGAGACTTGTTGAATAGTTTTGACCAAAATGCTTATAGTAATAGGGACAATGAAGTCCCAGCTGAGATGGTCTCAGATGGAAATGAGGAACTTACTGGGAACTGGAGCAAAGGTCATTCTTGCTATGCTTCAGCAGAAAGACTGGTGGCATTTTGCCCCTGCCCTAGAGATCTGTGGAACTTTGAACTTGAGAGAAATGACTTAGGGTATCTGGTAGAAGAAATTTTTAAGCAGCAAAGCGTTCAAGATATGGCCTGGCTGATTCTGAAAGTGTTTATTTATATGTGTTCACAAAGAGATAGTTTGAAATTGGAACTTATGTTTAAAGGGGAAGCAGAACATAAAAGTTTGGAAAATTGGCAGAGTGACCATGCAGTAGAAAAGAAAAACCCATTTTCTGGATTGAAATGTAAGCCTGCTGCAGAAATTTGCATAAGTAACAAGGAGCCAAATGTCAATAACCAACACAATGGGGAAAATATCTCCAGGGCATGTCAGAGATCTTCTCAGCAGCTCCCCCAATCATAGGCCCATCATAGAAGGGAAAAATGATTTTGTAGGCCCAGTCCAGGGACATGTTGCTCTATGCAGATTCAGGACTTGGTGCCCTGCATCCCAGCTGCTCCAACTCCAGCCATGGCTAAAAGGGGTAAGGTGCAGCTCAGGCCATGGCTTCAAAGGGTGCAAGCCCCAAGCCTTGGAGGATTCCACATGGTGTTGGGTCTACTGGTGTGCAGAAGACAAGAGCTGAGGTTTGGGGAACCTCTGCCTAGATTTCAAAGAATGTAGACAAATGCCTGGATGTCCAGACAGAAGCTTGCTGCAGGGGCAGAGCCCCTCATGGAGAACTTCTGCTAGGGCAGTGTGCGAGGGAAATGTGGTCTTGGAGCCCCCACAGAATCCCCACTGGGACACTGCCTAGCAGAGCTGTGAGAAAAGGGCCACCATTCTTCAGACCCTATAAATTTAGATCCACTGACAGCTTTCACCTTGCACCTGGAAAAGCTGCAGGCACTCAACGCCTGCCTATGAAAGCTGCCCCGGGGGCTGAATCCTACAAAGCCACAGGGACAGAGCTACTAAGGCCTTGAGAGCCCACTCCTTGTATCAGGATGTTCTGGATGTGAGACATAGAATCAAATGAGACTTTAGAATTTTAAGGTTTAATGACTGCCCAGTTGGGTTTTGGAATTGCATGAGGCCTGTGGCACCTTTGTTTTGACCAATTTATCTCATTTGGCATGGGAACTTTTACCTAATGCCTGTCCCTCCCTTGTGTCTTGGAAGTAACTAACTTGTTTTTGATTTTACAGGTTCATAGGTGGAAGGAACTTGTCTTGTCTCAGATGACACTTAGGACTTGGACTTTTGAGTTAATGCTGGAATGAGTTAAGACTTTAGGGGAATGTTTGGAAGGCATAACTGGTCTTGAAGTGTGAAAAAGACATGAGATTTAGGAGGGGCCAGGGCAGAATGATATGGTTTGGCTTTGTGTCCCCACCTAAATCTCATCTCAAATTGTAATCTTCATGTGTCAAAGGAGAAACCTGGTAGGAGGTGATTGGATCACGGAGATGGTTTCCTCCATACTGTTCTCATGATACTGAGGGAGCTTTCCCAAGATCTGATGGTTTTTAAAATAACAGTTTCCTCTGTGCACGCTCTTACTCTCTTTCTCTCTCTCTGTCTCCTCCCCTCCCCGCCTCCTGCAACCTTGTGAAAAAGTTACTTGCTTCTCCCTTGACTTTCACCATGATTGTTAAGTTTCCTGAGGCCTCTTAAACCATGTGAAATTATGAGTCAATTAAACCATATTAGTCAGAGTTCTCTTAGAGGAATGGAACAAGACAAATAGAATATATATATTATATATATGAGTTTATTAAGTATTAACTTACATGATCACAAGATCCCACAATAGGCTGTCTTCAAGCTGAGGAGCAAGGAGAGCCAGTCCAGGTCCCAAAACTGAAGAACTTGGAGTCTGATGTTCAAGAGCAGGAAGCATCCAGCATGGGAGGAAGATATAGACTGGGAGGCTAGGCCCATCTCACTCTTTCATGTTTTTTCCTGCCTGCTTTATATTTGCTGGCAGCTGATTAGGCTATGCCCACCAGATAAAGGGTGGGTCTGCCTTCCCCAGCCCACTGACTCAAATGTTAATCTCCTTCGGCAACACCTTCACAGACACATCCAGGGGATCAATACTTTGTATGCTTCAATCCAATCAAGTTGATACTCAGTATTAACCATCACAAGTCCACCCCTTGTCAACTTGAACCCATACACATCTTCTGAGATCATAATCTTCAACTAAAGATAATAATGTCATAATTATGCCTACCATAATACAACTATCCTTCATACAACCAGAAATGCACCAAACCCCAACCCAAATACTATTACAGAAAGTTAACAATACCTAAATATGATATGAAGTCAAAAAATCTCATGTCACATGATAAAGAAAAAGGAAATAAAAGACATTTTCTTAGTACAAGTGTATACATGCACAAACATGTTTTTAACAAAAGAAGAAGGCAATACTCATGACAACAGTCCTCGTTTTCATAGCTGGTCATGTGGTTATAGCTTGTATTGATGATTACCTTTTTTCTACTATTTATTCTGTGTTTTCTTTGCCTTCAGCAAGCACCTCAGCAGGTCATGGGATTTTTCCTGGTAGAATAAACCAAACCTTCATTCCTGAGGAGTCTGGACCATTTGTAGTCCTGCCTGAATTGGGCTGTTGTAGTTTCCCATTGACCTTAATCACAGGGCATGATAATACTATGAGAAGCCCTAATGGATCTCCTGTATTCCATGCATATTCTTCCTTACTTCCATTCTGGAGTAGTAGATTAATTTCATCTTGACAGTTCAAGTAAGTCACACCAAGCAACACTGTAACTCCCTTCTTAGCCTGTTGGCTTAAAGGTAGGAGGAGCCCAAAGTATATAGGTGGCAGTCATAACTTCCAGTTTAATGGAGTTGTTGTGTCTCCTGGCACACAGAGGGAAGTGTTCTTCCCTCTGGAACTAAGACCTCTAGGCCAGCAGAATGTAATGTCATGGGAACAGGAAGCAAAAATTGTGCTAGTGGATCACTAGGGGTGATAGTGAGTGGTACTACTTTCACTTCCACCCCTTGATTCCTGGACCCATAAATCATGGCTATGGGAGAAACAGTACCATATATTGTACACTGATTCAGCACACACGGTCCTTCTGGAGAACTTTGCCCAGCCCTGCAAAGTATTGTCCCCTAGTTGACATTGTATTTGTGACTTCCAAAGGCCATTCCACTGTTTTATCAATCCAGCTGCTTCAAGATGATGGGGAACATGGGAAGAGCAGTGAATTTCATGAATCTGAGCCCACTGTCACACTTCTTTAGCCATAAAGTGAATGCTTTGGTCTGAGGTAATGCTGTGTGGAATACCATGATGGTGGATAAGGCATTCTGTGAGGTGATGGATGGTGGTCTTGGCAGAAGCATTGTGTGCAGGATAGGAAAACACATATCCAGAGTAAATGTCCACTCCAGTGAGGACAAACCTCTGCCCTTTCCATGATGGAAGAGGTCTGATATAATCAACCTGCCACCAGATAGCTGGCTGATCACCCTGAGGAATGCTACAATATTGAGGGCTCATTGTTGGTCTCTGCTGCTGGCAAATCGGGCACTCAGCAGTGGCCATAGCCAGGTCAGCCTTGGTGAGTGGAAGTACATGTTGCTGAGTCCATGCATAACCTCCATCCCTGCCACCATAGCCACTTTTTTCATGGGCCCATTGGGTGATGACAGAGGTGGCTGGGGAAAGAGGCTGAGGTGCGTTGATAGTTGATAGAATAGGTCATTCTATCCACTTGATTATCAAAATTCTCCTCTGCTGAGGTCACCTGTTGGTGAATACTCACATGAAATACAAGCATATTCGCAGTTTTTGACCACTCAGAGGGGTCCATCCACATGCCTCTTCCCCAAATTTCTTCATCACCAATTTTCTAAGCATGCTTCTTCCAAGTCCCTGACCATCCAGCCAAACCATTGACTGCAGCCCATGAATCAGTGTATAATCTTACATCTGACCATTTCTCCTTCCATGCAAAGTGCACAATCAGGTGCACTGCTCAAAGTTCTGCCCACTGGGAAGATTTCATTTCACCGCTATCCTTTAGGGATGTCTAGAAAGGGGCTGTACTGCTATAGCTCTCCGCTTTGGGTAGTGCCTACATATCGTGCAGAACCATCTGTGAACCAGGCCTTAGTCTTCTCTTCCTCTGTCAACTGATCATAGGGAACTCCTCATGAGGCCACTGTTGCAGGCTGGGGTAGAGAAGGCAGGGTGACAGGAGGGAGATCATGGGCACGTGAGCCACTTTCTCATGTAACTTGTGCCTTCAGGACTTGCTCAAGCCCAGTTATGTATATACCACTTTCATTTGATGACAGAATGCTGCTGTGCATGGCTCACTTTATGGCTAGATGGGTCATAAAGCACTCAGTTCATGATAGGCAGTTCAGGTGGCATGGTGATTTGATGATCCATAGTCAAACGTTCAGTTTCCACCAAAGCCCAGTAACAGGCCAATAGCTGTCTCTCAAAAGGGCAGTAGTTATCTGCAGAAGATGGCAGGACCTTGCTCCAAAATCCTAGAGGCCTCTGCTGTGATTCACCAATGGGGGCCTGCCAAAGGCTTGAAACAGCATCCCTATCTGCCACTAACACCTCAAGCACCATTGGATCTGCTGGATCATATGGGCCAAGTGGCAGAGCAGCTTGCACAGCAGCCTTGACTTCTTACAGAGCCTTCTCCTGTTCTGGACCCCACTCAAAACTGAAAGTCTTTCAGGTCACTCAATAAATGGGCCAGAGTAGCACACCTAAATGAGGAATATGCTGCCTCCAGAATCCAAATAAGTAGACTAGGCATTGTGCCTCTTTCTTGGTTGTAGGAGGGGCCAAATGCAGCAACTTATCCTTCACCTTAAAAGGAATATCTGAGATAATATACTCCTGAGACAGGACAGTAAAGGTATATTGCTGCCCTTGCCAGCTGAAGGCAAATTGCTCTGGGTGGGCCTTATGGACAGGAATGGAGAAAAATACATTTGCCAAGTCAATGGCTGCATACCAGGTACCAGAATATGTGTTAATTTGCTCAAGCAATGAAACCACATCTGGTACAACAGCTGAAATTGGAGTCACTATTTGGTTAAGCTTACTATAATCCACCATCATTCTCCAAGATCCATCTGTCTTCTGCACAGGCCAAATGAAAGAGTTGAATGGGGATGTGGTGGGAATCACCACCCTTGCGTCTTTCAAGTCCTTGATGGTGGCACTAGTGTTCTCAGTCCCTCCAGGGATGCCATATTGTTTTTGACTTACTATTTTTATAGGTAGAGGCAGCTCTATTGGCTTCCATTTGGCCCTTCCCATCGTAATAGCCCTCACCTTACCAGTCAGGAAGACAATGTGAGGGCTCTGCCAGCTGCTAAGTGTGTCTGTGCCAGTTACACATTCTGGCACTGGAGAAATGATCACAGAATGAGTCTGAGGACCCACTGGATCTGCTGTAAGTTGGGCCTGAGCTAAAGCTCCATTAATTACCTGACTTCCGTAAACCCCTACTTTAACTGGAGGACCGCAATGACATTTTGGATCCCCTAGAATCAACAGCTCAGAGCCAGTGTCCAGTAGTCCCTGAAATGTCTCAACATTTCCCTTTCCCCAATGCAGTTACCCTGGTAAAAGGCTGGAGGTCTCCTTGGGGAAGGATGGGAGAAAGATTCACCGCATAAATTGTCGGTAATGTAGTGGGGTCCTTTCTCAAGGGGACCTGGCCTCTCCTTCAAGGGGTTCAGGATCTGTAAACTGGGTCAAGTCTGGAAATTGAGGGGCCATGATTCTCTGTTTTTATAATTCAAATTCGTCTTTTGTCTATTTGACCTAGAAGTGTTTTCTGTTTGTATAATGTAAGTAGGAATGCAGTAGGCGTCCTATCAATTTCACTTTTTAACAATTTCACTTCCTATCAATTTCAACCTCTAGAAACGCTATAATTAATTAGACAGTGCCAGAGCTCTACTCAAGCCAGGCTATTCTGATTGCTGCTTTGCCTCTGCTGTCCATTATGATAGCTATGCCCATTTTGCCTTTGATTTGTTGAGTGCCGCCACTTGGCCCCTGCCACCTTGAGATCCAATTATTCACATTGTAATTAAATTTTGTAGTTGAATGACTGCAGTTCCCACTGTTACATCTGACATACAGAGAAGAGAAATTACAGGGCTCTTCAAAGATGCAGGTGCTGCCCTCACAAATCTATTTCACAAGGCATTGGTCCATGGTATATCTTCTGGACCCTCCCAGCTGAGATGAGTAGGTCTAAAGTGATTAACCCACTCCACCATCCCAATCTCCTTAAACCTTTAGATCCCTTCCCCTACATTAAACCAAGGGAGATCAGGCATTTCCACTTGCTCACAGTGGGCCATCTTTTAATCTATATTTCAGCTAACCAAACAAATAAACTATTAGAACCTTTTTAAACTCCCTGAGCTGCAACATTAAATGCAGAGTTCCTACTTACAGGGTCCAAATCAATAAATTCAGCCTGATTCAACTCTATGTTTCTTCCACTATTATCACATACCGTTAATATCCATTCCCATGCCTGTTCTCTAGATTGCTGTTTATATAAATTAGACAACTCAAACAGTTCTTTTTGAGTGTAGCACACCTCCTCATGGGTCACACTCTCAACCTCACTTCTAGGGACCCTCCAGGACTTTAGTTATAGGTCCACAAGCAAACAGAGGTTTTAGAGGTGGCTTCTGAGGAGAATCAACATTATCTTTCCTGGCAGCTGCCTCAGGGGAGGCCATCACTGTTGCCTCAGGCAGTGCAGAGTTTATCTCCTTAGACAGAATTGGAAAGGCTGATGCCACCATGGGTCAGGGAAGGTATGTTGCCAGGACTAGGGATGGGGAAGCTGTTTCTTCTGGCAAAAAAGGTTGATCAGAATTTACAAACTCAGTGTTCCCAGCTTCATCAGGGTCCTCCCACATGTCCCCATTCCAAATTGCAGGGTCCCATTCTTTTTAATCAATGCCCTCACTTTAACAGTACACCCCTGGTGAGACTGTGCATGTGTCTTTGGTTTCAGGTCAGCCACTTGTATGCTAAGGGCTTGTGTCTGTTTTTCCACAATTTCAGCTCTTTCTCTACAGGAGATAAGACTCTCACTCAGGGCAATCTTAGCAGATTTGAAACTCAGTATCTGCTTCTGAAGCCAGGGAGACAGAATCTCTGAGGTCATCATTTTCTTTCATCACTTTGTTCACGGAACTTAGGAGCAATCATCCAGCTTCGTTATGTTCCTTGGTTCTCCACATATGGTCAAAGGTGTTATGTATAGAGTCACTAAACTCCTTGCCTCTCACAAGCGGTGAACCAGGAGTGTCAAATGCATTATTTTGCATAACTGTCTAAACGGTTCTTGCCAAGTACTATCAGTGTTCTCCATACTATTAGAAGTTAATAATACTATTACGAAGAATATAATAGTATGTTCTCCATACTATTAATAGTTCTCCATACTATTACTATTATAACTATTATACTATTAGTTCTCCATACTATTAGAAGTAGAGTCCTTAGCATTTTTGAGTCTAATCATATCAAGCAGCCAACTCCAGAAACCCCCAAACCAAGGAAATAACTCCATCCTTAATATTCTAAAACCACTCCTGGCACCAAAATCTGTATTAGGGTTCTTTACAGGGGCAAAACTAATAGGATATATAGATATCCTATTATACACACATATATAGGGGAGTTTATTAAGTATTAACTTACATGATCATAGACCCCACAATAAGCTGTCTGCAAGCTGAGGAGCAAGGAGAGCCAGTCCAAGTCCCCAGACTGAAGAACTTGGAGTCTGATGTTCTAGGGCAAGAAGCATCTAGCACGGGAGAAAGATGTAGACTTGGAGGTTAGGCCCATCTGGCTCCTTCATGTTTTTTTTCTGCCTGCTTTATATTCACTGGCAGCTGATTAGGTTGTGTCCACCAGATTAAGGGTGGGTCTGCCTCTCCCAGCCCACTTACTCAAATGTTAATCTCCTTTTGAAACATCCTTGCAGACACACCCGGGGGATCAATATTTTGTATCCTTCAATCAAGTTGACACTCACTGTTAACCATCACATAAACCTATTTCCTTGATAAATTATCCAGTCTCAGGTATTCTTTATAGCAGTGTGGAAACGGACTTATACAGGGAGTCCTTTAATGAACCTATCATCATTGCCTCATCCTGTAGCCTTGTACCAGGTACGGGGCACTCTTCCAAGTTCTTGCTTTCAGCCTTTGACTATAATAAAGTGTACCTTTTAGCAATATAGGATCTACATGACTTGACCTGCTGTATATTAGAATCCATAATAGAATAAAATGATTTCTATTGAGATTTACTGAATCATCAGTTTGATAAAATATGCATTGCTTTGCTGCTAACTCATATTTAGAATGTCTTTTTGTTTGTTTTGATTAAATTCTCTCCATTTGCTCTCAGCCAGAACCAGCTTTGTAATTTATCTAAATGTGCAGTGGGAAGAAGCATTGTCACAATGACTCCATTTTATTCTCAGCAAAGATGGGTTTTGATGTAAAACTTTAATTTGAAAGAAGAAATCAGATTTAGTTTCTCAGTGTGATCCTTTTTAGTGTTCTATGCCGCTGGGTTTTCAAATGTTAATATAGACATGATATGTGCATGATAATATTATGAGCATGTTTACTCAGTCCTGATCTTTGAATTTAAAGCATGTGAACTCTAAATAGACTGAGCCAATTGGTGGCACCAAGCACAAATGTAAGTTGAGGTGATTCCTGCCCAGACTCAATTGCCACTCTGCTTCCTCTCATTCTCACTTTTGTTTTATTCCTTGCAATCTCCTTTGACTGCTCCTTCTACCATCATTACTTCAATTCAGCCATATTATTTGGAAGGCTTTTGATTCTGTGCCCTCCATAAGACATGGGTAAAGGGGATAAAAATAAGAAAAGACTTCAGTGAGGAAGGAAACACTTGTAAAGAGCAGACTGGAATACATACTATTTTTAAGGAACAGAGTTTATTTTGTGTTCTGTTTATTTGCCTTCTTTAGACTCCCAATTTTTATTTTCAGGCCTTTACCTCTTCCTGGATCCCCACGAGCCATCCATAGTTGCCTTCCATGCTAAATAAGTATACAAAGAAACAAGTCAAAGTGGCCTTCATTCTTTAAAAAATATTAATTTTGTCTTCCTGGTAACCATTTTGCATATTTTTATTTGAAAAAAATAGTACTATTTCTCCATATATTTTTTAAATTTTACATATTCTTGAATTTTTTTCTGTCTCAATTTCTGGTTTCTATTCCTTGTTCATTCTTTGAAGGAAAAAGTAATACATAATGTACAATGTTGAGTTTGCTTAAGACATATATTACTCTTTTCTGTGACGATAGATTTCTGGGAGGATCCGGAATATGCTATCACAGTGGACACGCTGTTCATTTGCCAAACAGGAATTTATGATGCATCGTTTCTTTTTTCTTGATTTCCTTTGGTGTATATTTGCTATAAGTGCAAACAGTTGAACTAGATCATAGAGTTCATCATAGAGTTGGTATGTTATTTCTTGATGCTGTTCATTTTCCCTGAAATTTTGAGCTGAGAGTAGGACTTTCATAGAATAACTCCAAGTTGAAAGATTAGAGCTGATCTTTTCAACATTCAAAATCATGTTGAAACTAAGAAATTGATGTGGAAATGTGAGAACAATACATTAATTCAGTAATGTATGATAAGCTTGTGAATTAAAACCATTAATAATATGATAATAACTAACATACCTTTGAAGCTTAACCATGTGCCAGTTAACTTAATTTTATATACTTTGTGTAAGTTGTTTCATTTAGTTTTTATAGTAACATTCTGACGTTTATAATTCTAGGTGATGCATTTATGGTTAAGAAAACTGAAATACAGAGAAACTAAGTTTCCTAACAATCTGAGCTCATCAGTTACTACAATTTTACTCACACTCAATTAGTTCTGACTTCAAATTCAGTGCTATTAACCACAAAGTCTTTATTTTATATTCCTCTGTGCCCCGGCATAGACAGGGAAATGGAAGTTCAGTGAGTGAGTTTTCCAGAACAAGTGAGAACAGTGGCTCTCAAACTTGTCTGCACATTAGAATCACCTGGGAATTATTCTAAGCATTCCAAGTGCAGGCCACATCCTAGACTAACTCAATCATAGTCCCAGGGAGTGGGACAAGGCATCAATAATTCCTGAAGCTCCCCACAACATTCCAAGATATAGACAAGTTTGCAAAACACTAAGTTAGTGGAAATGCTTGGAAAGAACCAAGTTTTCCTCATTCCTAAGCCAGTTTTCATCATTTTAAGTACCCCTAGTTTGTTTGAGAGTCTCAAAAAATTTTTTTCTGCTCCAGCTTGTATTGAGTATTTGTTATAGACTTGGCATGGAGCTAAACACTACCTGCGTTATCTCACTCAATCCTCACAAAAGTATATAAGAAAATTGAGGCTGAGCAAATTAAAGCAACTTACTCAAAGGCATAGATGTCGTTAGCGGTGGAGTCAGGATTCAAAACTTAAGTCAGTTTGACTCTGAACCCAAGATGTTGTGACTCTAGTGATAATATTGTTTCTATTTTAGGGTCTCTATTCTGTGTTTCTATACTTCTGATACCTGAAAGCCTATTTGTGTTGTGAGTTTCTAACATTTCTGTTTGCCGACACTGATTCCCCACCAAGCTTTGCGGTTTGAAGTATCAACATTTAGTATGACACTGGATGTTTCACATGTTGAGTCTTTTTTTTCCTTTGCATAAATTTTTCAGGTACAAGTACTATTTTGTTTCATGAATAGATTGTGCAGTGGCCAAGTCAGGGCTTTTAGAGTATCTATCACCTAAATAACATACTTGTACCCATTAAGTAGTTTCTCATCCAATCCCATCCCCCTCACTCTTCTGAGCCTCTGCCTATCATTTCACTCTCTGTGTCCATGTGTGTACATTTTTTAGCTCCCACTTATGAATGAGAACATGAAATATTTGTCTTATTTCACCTAAGATAATGGCCTCCCGTTCCATCCATATTGCTGCAAAAGACATAATTTCATCTTTTTTATGGATAAATAGTATTCCATTGTATATATATGCCACATTTTCCTTATCTAATGACCTGTTGATGGACACTTAGATTGATTCCACATATTTGCTGTTGTGAATAGTGCTGTGATAAACATATGAGTGCAAGTATCTTTTTGATACAATGATTATTTTCCTTTCAGTAGATACCCAGTAGTGGGATTGCTGGATTAAATGGTAGTTCTATATTTAGTTCTTTGAGAAATCTCCATACTGTTTTTCATAGAGACTGTACTAATTTGCATTCTAACCAACAGTCTATAAGAGTTCTCTTGGCTGGGCGCGGTGGCTCAAGCCTGTAATGCCAGCACTTTGGGAGGCCGAGACGGGCGGATCACGAGGTCAGGAGATCGAGACCATCCTGGCTAACCCGGTGAAACCCCGTCTCTACTAAAAAATACAAAAAACTAGCCGGGCGAGGTGGCGGGCGCCTGTAGTCCCAGCTACTCGAGAGGCTGAGGCAGGAGAATGGCATAAACCCAGGAGGCAGAGCTTGCAGTGAGCTGAGATCCGGCCACAGCACTCCAGCCCGGGCAACAGAGCGAGGCTCCGTCTCAAAAAAAAAAAAAAAAAAAAAAAAAAAGAGTTCTCTTATCTTGGCATCCTCACCAATATCTGTTGTTTCTTGACTTTTTAGTAATAGCCATCCTCATGGGCATAGTATGGTATCTCTTTGTGGTTTAATTTGCATTTATCTGGTGGTTAGTGGTGTACATTTTTTTCATAGACCTGTTGGCCATTTTTATGTCTTCTTTTGAAAATGCTAACTGCTGTGTTTAGAGCCTTAACTATGTTTAGGTTCCAGCTGTTCTTACTGATGAAACTGCTGGAGCACAGAAACTATCTTGTCTTATGTTCCCCATGTGGTTCAACTAAAGAAAAAATTTAAAAATAATAGAAAATGAAAAACTGTCACCAACATACTTGAAATCTATACATGCAGCATTTCCACTGCTGCCTGGGTGTCCTTTCTGTAGAGACCTTGCTGGCTCTTATTCTTGTTATGTTTATAACGCCCAGCCATCATTCTGTAACCCACACCACTTTAAGAATTCCTTATCATGTATTGCATGACAAGTCATAGAATTGTTACAGTAGTATCCAGAATTTTCTAAGCATCCATGTACTAACGAAGGATTCTTCTTAAACAAAATATTTGTTTTACACTTTTTAATTTTATGAATTTTGTTTAAAAATAAACAATCTGAATTCAATTAGTAAAACAAAGTATTTATGCAGTCATTACAAGAAGTTATCTTGTTTTTTCATTATCTACCACAGCATTTGGGACATAGAAAAATTAATAAAAATAGGTTAAATAAATAAGTGAACTAGGTGTACTGAATCTTACAGACTTTATATATAAAGGATCCTGTGCTTGGTTTAATGCTCTATCACACTCTCAAGGTTCTCAATAATTTTCAAATAAGGGCCCCACATTTTTATTTTTCCCCAGTTCCCACGGCATAGATTCATGTAACTGTTCCTGCATAGAGGGTATACATCTAAGCATAAATGAAGAGTCTCCAAAATGGTTAACCAGACCTTTGGGGGGATATTTAGAATCCTGGTACTCAACATGTTGGTATTAGATACCTAAGAAATCTTTGGCTATTGCAATGAAAATAGGAATTCAGACACAAATGAAAGGATTTTTTTCGAATTAGTCTGATCATTATTTGTTTTGTATATATGTACGTGCTTATATTTTTCATGCATATAGAAGTTATAATTAATAAACCACAAATTCAATTACTATCTTTGCTGAATTCATAAATTTTAGAAATTTAACAATTACTATATGAGATGGGTTAGACATATCTTGACATTAAAAGTAACCTTGACATAACTGATGGTCTGTCCTGAAATCTATGTGAATGAATTACCGTGAAATTTCCCACATCTGCTTATAGAGATAAAAATACATGAAAGTATAACAATAATTTTAAAAGAATACATATTTGAGCTTAAAGAAATTATCACATTCTAGAAATAAGGTGAGAATGCCTTTCTCTGCAGGATCTCGGTCATATATTGGCCCTATGCCAGTATTACAGATTGATACAGATTACAGATCTGGGTTTATTATAGACCCCTGTATAGGAGACAAGAGATAGGAATAAAGGCTCTTGAAGCAAGCCAGAACGCTACAGGGATAGCGTCCTTCATAAGAAAAAATAAAAATAAAAAAGGTAAATAACTCTAGCCATGAAACTGGGAAGTGGTAGGGAGGTAATATAGCAATGCTTTAGGTGTTTGTGGGTAGAGAAGGGAAGGAGTGAGTATAAATTGCACTTTCAGTCCTGTGCTCTGTAGGCCTGGAGTCCAAATTTACACAGCCTGTGCACTGGGAATCTAAACTCAAAAATTAGCAATTAAACTCCACCAATTTCTGTAACACAGCTGGATCAGTCTGCTAAAGCAAAGGTCAAATGACTTTGTAGGGTTGCTTTAACAACCCAATACACATAGGAATCTTTAGTAAAATATAACCCAAGCTTAAAACAATCCACAAATGTAAATAGGCCATTATGAGAAAGAGAAAGTCAACATGACAAAGAGGAGGATTTATACTTGAACCTGGATATAACAAAATACTCTCAAACCCTAAGTAAGAAATTTTTTAAATAATTAAAGTCGTAGAGAAGAACCAGAGCATATAATGGAAGATGTAATGAAACAAAACTGGAGAAATAGAAACTAACAAAAAATGATTTGTATAAAAAATTGGTTAAAACTCAGGTAAACTGAACTGTGTATTTGAAAGCTTTGAAGACAAAATTAATATCTTTGAAGATACACATGAAAAAATTACCAGAAAAAGTCACAAAGATGTAAAGCAAGATAAATATAAAAGGCAAGTTAATAGAAATGGAGTTGAGAATGTTAATGTACAATCTATATGTTAATAGAGTACCCACAGTGAAATAGAATAAAGAAAATAATTTTTTAAATGACAAATTATTTTCCAAAACTTGTTAAAAAAGACATACATCCCTCTTAGACAAGAGTCATATTTATTTCTAACTGGAGAAATTGATACTGCACATTTTAAAAAATTAAATTATAGAGAGTATTTTTTAAACAATAAAAATGGTTTACTTATGAACAGAAATTAATTTGACTGACATTCCACTTCTTATCAAGCTGGAAAATAATTAATTATTATTTTCAAAGTGCTATTGGGGAAAAAATAGTAGAGTTCTCTATCCAGCTAAGTATCAGTCAACATTAAGTGAATATGAAGATATTTTAAGATTAACTTTTCTATACATAGAACTTCACTGTAAGAAATCAGTTATATTTCAGTGAAAGATAAATTGAATATGCAAAAAGCAAGTTGAATACAAGGAGTAATTCAAATCAAATACATATGTAAATATATTATTAGACGCAAATATGTCTAGACAGCTTAAAATATAAAATAATTTGGGCAGAGTGTTAAAAATAAAGTGTGCTAGAATTACTAGAAAACCATAAAAATGAAAATGATAGGAGAAATATGTTATAAATTTAGGACATTGCTGCCAAGTGAACAACTTTACAATTGAATTTAATTGCTAAAGCATTATAAAACAGTGAATACATTTATTTATTGCAACCCAGTAAGGAGAAAGATGGATAATAAAAATTTATAAAATAAAAGAGAATAAGGAAGGAAGTAATGAAGACACAAAACAATATGGTAGAAATAAATCTAAATCAGAATAAATATAAAAGCTAATTTTTAGTTATAAGACAGAGATTATTGACAGAATAAGAAACAGAAAATAATAGAGCTTTGATTTCTTTACGAGAGATAAAGCTAAAAGATAACACAGAGATAAAGAAAATTTGACAGAGCTGAAAAGAGATACGCCAGAGATCTACTAACCAAAAGAACAGCTACATAGCATTGCTAGTATAAAATAAAATCTTATTTGAGAAATATTACTCAGAATGGAGTTACTTTATATAAAAAATTCACTATGTCTGTATGTGATGTTAACCAGATGTGCACTTCACAACATAGCCTAAAAATATCTAAAGCAAAAATTGACAAAAGAGAAATGGATTTTAATTTTAATGTATTATTTAAGGCTATCATAACTGTAAAAACATATAACAAAATGTTAACCTATATAAAATCTGAGTGGCAGATACACTGGTGTCTAATACTCTTTTTATGTTTATAACATTTGAACAGTTTAAAGAGTGACTATTGCACATTAAAAAATTAGAAACTATTATTCCAATTAAGCCGGTTTTTTTTTTTTTTTTTTGGAGACTGAGTCTCGCTCTGTTGCCCAGGCTGGAGTGCAGTGGCCGGATCTCAGATCACTGCAAGCTGCACCTCCCAGGTTTATGCCATTCTCCTGCCTCAGCCTCCCAAGTAGCTGGGACTACAGGCACCCGCCACCTCGCCCAGCTAGATTTTTTTTGTATTTTTTAGTAGAGACGTGGTTTCACCGGGTTAGCCAGGATGGTGTCGATCTCCTGACCTCGTGATCCACCTGCCTTGGCCTCCCGAAGTGCTGGGATTACAGGCGTGAGTTACCACGCTAGCTCTCATTATATTTTAACTGCCCTTTCCTGATAACTGATGAAGCTGAGCACTTTGTCATGTGTTTTTTTGTTTGTTTGTTTTGTTTTGTTTGACAGAGTCTCACTCTGTCACCCAGGGTGGAGTGCAGTGGCACGATCTTGGTTCACTGCAACCTCTGCTTCCAGGGCTCAAGCAATTCTCCTGCCTCAGCCTCTTGAGTAGCTGGGACTACAGGCACGCACCACTGCGCCCAACTAATTTTTGTATTTTTAGAGATGGGGTTTCACCATGTTGGCCAGGCTGGTCTCGAACTCCTGAACNTGGCAGATACACTGGTGTCTATACTCTTTTATGTTTATAACATTTGAACAGTTTAAAGAGTGACTATTGCACATTAAAAAATTAGAAACTATTATTCCAATTAAGCCGGTTTTTTTTTTTTTTTTTTTTTTTTTTTGGAGACTGAGTCTCGCTCTGTTGCCCAGGCTGGAGTGCAGTGGCCGGATCTCAGATCACTGCAAGCTGCACCTCCCAGGTTTATGCCATTCTCCTGCCTCAGCCTCCCAAGTAGCTGGGACTACAGGCACCCGCCACCTCGCCCAGCTAGATTTTTTTTGTATTTTTTAGTAGAGACGTGGTTTCACCGGGTTAGCCAGGATGGTCTCGATCTCCTGACCTCGTGATCCACCCATCTCGGCCTCCCAAAGTGCTGGCATTACAGGCTTGAGCCACCGCGCCCGGCCTCCAATTAAGCCATTTTAAATTACGTGAGTGAGAGAGAGAGAAAGTGTGTGTGTGTGTGTGTGTGTACAAAGGATGGATGGACAGGATAGATCGAAAGACAGATAGATTGATTCAATAAACTTTTATTAGATCTTACAGTTTTACAATTTGTCACTTATAAAGACAGGCTAGGAGCTCGAACTGTAAGGATGGATGTCAGGATAGGCTAGGTTATGCTGCAAAAGCAACCCCCAAAACTTCAGTGCTTTCACACAGCAGAGGATTATTGCTCACTCATGCAAAGTAAGTTGGAAGTTCAGATGACTCTCCGGGGCTACCCTCCTCAGGCCACTGTGAGCTAAGAAAGCCTGTAAAATTTTTGGAACACAAACTTTTATTCTAGGCAGGAAGGAAAGTGAGAAGATGTGATTCACAGAATCACATATCAGTTCTGAAATATTCTCCCCTTTGAATTTTTTCACTCTTTTGTATTCAGTGACAAAAGAAAATCATCATGGTCATACCTAACCTCAAAGAGACAGTGAAGTGACAGCAAGGAAAGGATAATTAGAAATAGTTGTTTACCTTGGTCTGCACAATTTGCCTGTCATCACGGAACCAGCAGCTAAGTATAGCGTCTGGGTCAAGGTTTCTCAGCCTCAGCACTAATGCCATTGTAAGCTAGGTAAATCTTTGTTGAGGACAGAGGAGCTGTCCTATGTATTACAGAAAGTTTGGAGGCATGCCTACCCCGTACCTACTAAATGCTAGTGGCATCTCGTTGCTGTGACAACACAAAATATCTCCAGACATGGCAAAATGTTCCCTAGAAGAAAAATGGCTGCTGGTTGGGAAACTCTGGTCTAGAAAAATCAGAAGAACTATTTTATAGACTACATTGAAAATCTATTAGCACTATAAGAAGTAGCAAGTGCTGCAAATATGAATAAGTAAACTCTCAAATTTATGTTGATTCACTGATGACCTGCACAAAAATGCTTCTTAACAGGAGAAACTCTCCCTTACTTTTTTGGTTTGTACCTAAAAGGGTAACAATTATATGCTCCCATAGAATGTTCCACAGAAAAAAAGGTGCATTTTTGACAGGAATGTGGGCACAACAGTCCAAGGTGCCAACTTGCAGATGCAGCCCTGCACTGCTCCTCTAGAACTTTGGCATGGTGGTTCAGACATCCAAAGCATACAAGGAAATCTAAGCCAATCTTCCTAGGAAAACCAGGAGACGGAGAGCAATTATAAGAGGCAATGCTGAAAGAACATAGTGAGAACAAGAGAAAGACCAAAGACCAGGAGCCAGATGGAAAGGGCTTCTGTAATAAAGCCATTGTTGTTAGAAACAAGCAAGAAATGATGATGTTTGTGTTCACTCACACGTGAGTGTTCACAGCTGAAATTTCCAAACTGAGAGATATGGGTACAAGGGTGCCAGACTAGATGAATGGACAGAAATGGGATTGAGAGTCACCAGGCGCTAAACTGATGAAGCAGAATGTTGGAAATGAATGACAGTGAGCTGTGGGGCTGCCCGAGGATGGTGACGAGGAAGGAGATAATCTGCTGAAAGGCGTGAAAAGCCTAGATATTTTCTTTCAAGTTGACTTAGGTATTCATGATATGAGAGGGTTTATATCTTTGTATGATGCATTATGGTGCATAGAGAAGTGAAAATCGTAGTGCAATGTGCATGTTTGCAATCTATTTAGCTATTATTAGTATTTATATGCTAATTCAAGGTATTATAAATTGATTAAGTTCTGCTATAAAATGCACCAACTGACATCGTGTTTAATGCTTGACAATAAACTGGTTTGCTTTAAATTGAATTCTGTAATTGGCAGGGAAATAATTCTTTAGTATCTTACTCTATTAATTATTTGCTTAGGTAAATAATAAATGTGGGAGTCCCATCCTATGGCCACAGCTGTGTTTAATTAAAAAAAAAGAAATTACACAGTGATATATGCTTGTTGTGAATACTCAAACAACAAAGACATGTATGAAGAATGAGATTTCTTTATTCTTCTGCCTTTAATTCACTCCTCAAATATCCATAAGAGCTACCTTAAACTGTAATCAGTTTCCAGATTAATTTGTAAATGATCTTTACTTTTAGAATTTTTAAACATTTTGTACAAAATTAGTTTACAAGTAATTTTGTCGGCCATTTTAGTATTTATTTTATTGTATTGTGCATTTTATTTTGTCAATATTTACATAGAAATTTCATTATTAATATATTTAATCACGATTCTTAGCAGTTTGCACTTTATTTCTTATTTATCAGGTCTTCATTTTTCTTTCAGTTCGTTATTCAATTTCCTTGCACATATTATCATATTTTGCTTTAAAATTTTCATGGTGGTAGTTTTTCTGAGTATAGTACTTTTATATGTAAAACTGTCTGCATTTTGGGGGTAGGTGGATGTAGGTTTGGGGTTCAAACTTTCTTAACATAGCCCATTTTACATACTGTTGCATTGGTAGTTTGTGTTTTTTTGGTTAGCATTCCATGTCACAAATGAGATTGGTTTCTGCTCTTCAGAGTTATCTTCTTTCTTTTCTCTGGCATCTTGTAGGATTGTTACCTTTGGAGATTTCACTGTCTAGGGAAGTGGGGGAGCACGGATGTGTTAATCTCTGCATCCTGTGATCTGGAGGAATCCCTTCCTTTGTCTTAAACTTCTCATACACTGATTCGTTCTTTTGCCATTGGGCAACTTCTTACTTCTACTGCATTTCCTTTTCTTCCTTGTCTCTTTAAAAAAAATGTAGCAGCCATGCTTTTAACTTCCAAGAGCTATGGGACTTTTTGGGTTTTTTGTTTTAAATATGAAGACTTTCTATATTTAGTCATATGATAGCATCTTGAAACTCTTTGAAGATATAAATTACACATTTATTTTCCTTAAAGATTTTTTCCCATTCCTAATGTAACTGTGTTTCTTGAGGTTGCTTCTTGTTTTTGGAGTCTGTCCTGCCAATGATTTTCCTCAAACATTTGGTCAGTTTGTTAATATATGCTTTGACCAAAGCAGTTGATGAAGGGTCTTAACTCAGCATTATTGAAGAGCTTTGTACTTAATTAGATAAGGTTGCACTGAACCTTCAGCCCAGTTGGCTTATTTTGGGAGGGGGAGGGGGGTGCTGTGGAACATTTGTGCTCTGAGAATGGGTCTCCTCTGTAAACATGGATCCAGATGCTCCCTGACGAGCTTCACCAAGCTTCATCCTTCAGCCCTCTCACTTGCTTTGTCAGTCTCCTATGGGACTCACACTTTGATTAACAGACTGTACTTAAACTTTTAGTCTGGCTGGACATTCTCAGCTAATCACCTTCTTAATTAAGTTTCTACCTAATCCTAGGGGTTGACTTGATTTCTAATCATGCTGCCTGCACCAGTGGAGTTATCTTGAAGTTCCACTGAGAAAATTTACTATTTTCAAATCTTTATTTGGAGACACCAACCGAAATATCAAACATCAAAAGGTCCCGAAATCAGCAATAAATATAAACATTTTAGTACAAAACATAAAAGCATTCATAAAAAAAAATATTTGGCCTGGCCGGGCACGATGGTTCACCCCTGTAATCCCAGCACTTTGGGAGGCCGAGGCAGGTGGATCACGAGGTCAAGAAATAGAGACCATCCTGGCCAACATGGTGAAACCCTGTCTCTGATAAAAATACAAAAATTAGCCAGGCATGGTGCGTGCACCTGTAGTCCCAGCTACTAGAGAGGTTGAGGCAGGAGAATTGCTTGAATTCAGGAGGCGGAGGTTGCAGTGAGCCAAGATCGTGGCACTGCACTCCAGCCTGCCAATAGAGCAAGACTCCATCTCAAAAAAAAAAAAAAAAAAAAAAATATTTGGCCTGTTGTAACTACCATGATATGGTGGGCTTTGGTTTCTCAGTAATCAACATCATGTTTAGGAATTCTTACCAAGTGAAAATATCTAACTTCATTAGCAAATGTAATAGAATTTTTATATATACTATGTATAATAACCAAGACAATTATTACATTTTTTAAATTTAGAGGATATTTAAGCAAGTATTGTTTTCATTAGAGGTTTGCACTTTATGTATCTTAAAGCCAATAGATATATATTTTAGTTTTAAAACATTTTATAGATATTAAGCACTGACTTTCTCCTTAACCTCTGCAGATTCCAATTTCTTAGCTCTTTGGAGTTTTACATTCTGTTTGAGCTTATCTACTTTAAATCTTCCATACATTTCTTAAATTTTTGTTCTGCTAATGGTATTCCAGTTTCTAAAGCTAATATTTATTTTTAATTTATATATTTTTTCTATCATATTAATGGGATTTGGGATGATGGAAACACTAAACACTGTTGTTGAACCAGTTGTCTTTGACTAGGAGCCTATGATTACTTAATTGAGAAACTCTAGATTTTACCTTAACATTTTAAATAAATGTAATCTATTGCCAGTACTTCAATTTAGACGGGAGCGGATTAGCAGTTCCTAAGAATTATGTGCTAAGCAGCTTATGGAAAATGTTCTTAATCCTATACTGTAACACAGTGGGGTAGGCACCATTGGGAACCCATAAAGGATCCCAAGACTAGAATAAGTCATTATACTTCCCTGTTGATTGAGAGTTCAAGTGAAGCCAGCTCTGGAAAGTATCATATCCACATTCCTATCTCATGGTAATTATTTTGAATGCTTGTTTTATTATCAGTCTGGTCTCTTCATTAGACTACAATCTAGGGATAATATTTATTCGTCTTTAAAATTCCTCAATATAGGAAAATTCTGAAGCACACACATTTTCTCAGAGGGAGGGGAGTGAGAGAGGGAGAGAGAGAGAAATATTATGAGCAATATTTTAAAATGACAAATGTAAATAATGTAATTTATTTTTTAGCACTAAACACATTTGTGGTATATAGTTAGCATGTTATGTCCTTAGGATCGACCAAACATTTTATATTAGTTGTTAGTGGACTCCATACTTGAAGAAAGTTTGAGAAGAGCTATGTATTTCAATTTGAGCTTGTAGATATAAGACATTATGCAGTAGTTCTTAAAATGTCAATGAAGAGGTGTGTCATATATCCTCTCAAGAATCTGGGGTTTAAGTAATGGACTTCTTTGCCCCAGAAAAAAATGAAAACTCTAATTACTAATTGTTCCAGAAAGGTAGTGGGCTCCCTGGAGCCTACCTGTGGTTCCCAAATTAGGAACCCTTGTAGAAAGTTGATATAATTCCCTATCTGATAATATCATGCACTTGTACTGATTATGTTATGTGTGTCTAGAAACACAATACTTGAAAGAAGTCAAAGAAGAAAAGAAGGGAGGGAAGAAGAAAACCTGTTGCCTGGTTAGGCCCTTTTATTGGAATGTTTTATTTGTTGGTGCTACTGTGTGCAGTATGTAGAATGTGTCATAGTAGCATGATTACAGTCTTTACAGTTAGATAGATATCCACTGGAATTTCAGCCCTGCAGCTTACCAAAAATGTGATCTTAGGTAAGATACAATTTCACTATGTATCTCAGTAAGTTAAATGGGATAATAATAATTCCCTACCTTCCTTAAAGAATTGTTGTAAATATTAAGTGATTGTTATATAAATTATAGCTTTTATTATCATATCATTAGATATTTACAACCATACTTATTAATACAACTTTCCTATTTTACTATTATTTAGATTACAAAATTTTCTTCAGATAATCCACAACCTTATTTTATGCATCAAAATGAAAAATTTCTAAGGAATATCAAACTGTATTATTATGTTTCTCTTTTCCATGTGTCCATTAAATATCATGATAGAAAAGTTGTTCTCTTCTTGCCTTGAGCTTAATCTGCCAAACTCATCAGTATGGAGAAACGAATAATAACCCAGTACTGGGTTCACTCCTGGGACAGTTTCCCACTATTTTAATGATAGATATATTTTGAAGCAAAGATAAAGCTCTGATGGAAAATAAGCATGATCTTTTTTTCTAAAATAAAAATACTGCTCTTCAATATTTTAGATATTTTAAAATAACCATCTATCCATTGTTTGTATTTATTTCCATAAATTTATCTCATTGGTGACTTTTTTGCTTACATATACATATTTTAGAAACAATAAACACAGTGGAATTTACTCATAAATTACTGTAGTTATATACAAAAATAAATCAAGCTCTAAGAAATTATTATGCTTCTGGAAACAATTTGGGGAGGATTCATTAACAAATCTTGTCGAAATCCATGTATCATGTCTTTAATGAGTTATATTGGCAATAAAACCTTTTCAATTATGATCCATTGAAATAGTCTATCCAGGATTTTATTCATGTATTCATGTATCTTTGGTTCTGAATAGGTGATATTTTCAATGAGGGTGAATGGTGGGAAGATGGGAGAAAAAGGGAAAGAAAAAAATTGCAGACACAACGTATTGAAATAGCTCTCCTTACATTAATTTCCCTGTCCAAAATATAAACAACCCAAAGCAACATCTGTCAAAATAATTATTCATACAGAAGTTCAGAAATTATTAAATTCTTATGAGGAGAGAGTGATACATCTGGAAAGAAAAAATTCACCTGGTTCTCTTCTGGTTCTGAGCGAGGTGAGTCTGGAATCCCGTTTGGCCCTAGACTGTTTTTGTAGTATTAGGTCCATGGGAACCTCATGTCCATTTAGAGACAATCAAAAGAGTCTTAGACTGTGGATTTCTAGGCTTTAAACGTAGTTATCTCAACTGTGTCATATCGGACTTGCAGTCTCCAGACTGAAAAGGATGCAAATCTGAGCCTAGATAGAGGAAACTCAATAGGTGTCTCTTGATTTATCTTTTTGTCCTCAATAAACTCCAAGATTTAGAGGCGAACTGGTATTGGGAGTAAATAATTCGTCCTGAAGATAATATTTGTTTTCTTGATAAGGCAGAAATGATTCTGTCAATGAATTATGTATATAGAGCACTTGTGAATTTTGATTTGTCCACTTTAGTAAATTTCCTAAATATTCCAAGTCTTGTGACATCGGTGTTTATAGCAACAACTACTAAAATGGCTCCTGATCATTCCACGTTTTATGCTTCTGCCTTTCATGCTCATCCTGTTTTGTCATACAAACTGCTTTTTAAAACATATACTTTTTTCATATTTTTATTAAATGAAATTTTCTCATCTTGGAATCTTGTAGAGATTTTTTTTCTTCCTTTAATAGACTACTTAGGTCAAATACAGTCAGGTAGATGATTAGCTTAATTGTGGGGTTTTGATAACAGTTCAGAAGTGACTGTGTTTACCAGTTTTCCTCAATTTCCTTTATGCCCTCTTTATGCCCTTCCTACTGTTTCTATTCCTATCATTTTTAAAATAGTTTTCATTCCTTTTATATTTTGTTATATAATTTTTAAAATTTTGTATTTTTATGAACTATAGGCTTATCATAACACAAATCTATATATCCATGACTACTTGTAAGAAATAAAACATCACAAATGCAGCTGATGACCCTGGACTGTCAATTGAAAATTCTCTGACTCTCTATCAGCCAGAAGTGACTACTTTCCAGATTTTGGTATTTATAAACTTCATAATTTAATATTCAACTTGTGTATGTTAAATTTTATAAATGTCATATGTGATGCATCCTTCTGTACCTTGATTTCTCATTGAATCTAATTTTTTAAAAAATATGTATAATATATAATGCTCCATGGTGTAGGTATACCACAGTTTATTTATTTATTATCCTGTTGATGGATATGGATATTCATTACAATTTTCCCTGTTTCAAACATTACTGGAATCACATTTTTTTCACAAAATTTTAATAGGCTGTATACCTAAAAATAAGATTACTGGATATTGCTAGGTTTGAGGATATGTGTGTTTTTAGATAAACTAGATATTACAATGTGCTCTCTAAAGTGGTTTGACCAAGCTGGCCCCTATCTAATGTATAATTCCTCCTTTCTTACCCAACACTAGACTCGTATGACTTTGTAATGTTTCTGTTTCTTTGATTCCTGTTGTTTTGTTTTTTAATTTTCTTCCTTCCATATTCTTTTGATTTATTCTGTCGTTTTACTCTGCCTTCCTATGTTAGACATGTCTCTCATTAATTTACAGACTTTCTTCTTTCATGAAAGCAGCATTTACATTTACAGTTCTTCATATGCTTTGATTTAGCTAATTACCATTTGTCTTGACTTTCACTATTTTTATAATTGTTTGAGTCTATACATTTCTCTATTTTAATCTTTGTTACTCGAAGTGTGTGTAAAATAGTCACAGTTTTCAGTTTTCAGTTGTGTTTTGTTTTCAGTTGTGTTTTGTTATTGCTTTCCAACTTGATTGCATTGTGGTTATAAAAACATGGCCTGTATGAAAGTGATTCTTTAAATCTGTTGAACTTTGCCTTTTGATCTAGTAAGTATTTTTCACAAAACCCTGGCCAGTAAAAGCATATTTCCTTGTCATCTCCCTTTGATGCCAAGTGTATGTTTTCCTAGTCTACCTTATTTTGAAAGTGTAGCACTTAGAAGTTCTGAATTTTATGAGGAGCTTTATTTAGTTCCAACACCCATCTAAATAAAAATGGTTTAAAAAATAAATAAATACTAAAGGGTCAACTAAATCATCATTAAAAAAATAAAATTGGATTCTGTTTCTCATCAAACTCTGGAATAATAAAGTTCAGATGCATCAGAGATCCAAATATAAAGAAAGAAACTATACAAATTCTAGAATAAAAGATGGCTCAGCTCATTTGTACATAGATATGAGAAAACATGAACAAAATTCAAAATTCAGAGGTGATAAGAGATTGATAAATTTTACTACATACAAATTATAAAAAGAAAGCTTTTGTATTAAGAAAAGAAAACTATATAAACAATATTAAAAAATTAAAACTAGGAGAAAATAATATATATATATATATCAATAGGCAGTTCAGATAAAACATAAAAATGACTCATACAAGTGATGATTATTAACTTACAATTTTTAAAATGTAAATTAAAACTATACTGAATTATCATTTCTCACTTATCAGATTAGCAAGGATTGAAAAGATAGGCAGCACACTCTACTGACAAAACTGTGAAGAAATCTCTACTTTCATACATTGCTTATAGGTATGCAGAACCCCTCTCAGGAGGACTTTGGCAATATTTTTCAAAATTAATAAGCATTTCCTGTGAAGCCAGCAATGAATGCCATTTATAACCACATGCCCTGAGGATACACCTCCACACATACTAAACAACTTATACACAAGGTTATTCATCCAAAGTTATTAGAAATTGCAAATTTGGAAAACAAACTAAATAAATATCCATAAGTCTGATTTGAATGGTATGGTAGACTTACACAAGACTGTTATTCAGATGTTAAAAAGAATGTATTAGATCCTTAGAAACAGTTATGAATTGATTTCCAGGATATAATGTTGATTTTAAAAAATTAAGATTTAGTTGAGCATTGCTTATTTTTGCAAAAGAAAATATAGGAGAGATGAACCAAACACTAAGGACAATGGTTATTAATAGGTATGAAAGAAAATGGAGTAGAAGGGGTATGGATGAGATTGAAACTTCTCTGAGAATACTTCTTGGTGTAGATGTTTTTTTTAAACATATGAACAGTTTGCCTTTTCAAAATATTAATAAGTGAGAGTTTTGAAAACTAATATTGAATCTAATGCTATATCAAATTGACAACATCATCAGTTTCACACCTTCCCTAGGCCTAAGGCCTTGATATCTATATTAAATGTTTTTTTTTTTCTCACAGACTCAGAAGTTCTTACCAAACCTTGAATGACTTATAAAACACAGTTCTCTTGGTTTCTGATGTCTCTCTGTTAGTTTTGTATCAGTTTCTACTTATCACTCTTTTTTGTCCCTGTGTTCTCTTTTCCCTTTTGTTTTGGTATTATTTTATAAGCTCATTTATATACTTCAAGAGATTTTATTATATTTTATCCAATTTTATTGTTTTCACAAAAAAGCTTTTCAGCAAATCTAATATACTGTATTGCCAAAAATAAAGGCATTATTTCGTGATGTCTCTTCCATTTTCTTTTCCAATTTATTCCTACTTACTCTCTCTTTTTTCTGTAATTAACTTTTTGATACTTTATTGTCCATTTTCCATCTGTGATTCAACTTTTTATCCTTCCTATCTTTTCCTATTCTTCCTTTATTGCTATGATCAAAAGGAGATAATTATTCCAAATCATTTGTATATGAATACAAGTGATTTGTATTTGAAGTAAAAGATTACTTTAAAATCATTTCTGGAAACAACTGTATTTTCCCATAGTTATAAATTTGAAATAGTGTCATGAACATTTCTAATTTTACAAGCTTTTATTAGTTGAAAACATGTAGAAACACAGACCCAGATTTTTGTATGACTAAGATATACAAAACCATTTGCAACTGACTTTTTTGTAATGGATATCAACAAGATTGACTATTTGTCTTACCACAGATGCACTAAGTAGTTAAGTTCCTTTCCCTCCTCTTCTCAAAATGTAAAACTATGCTTAGCTTTATCTAAAATGTGTTCATTTTGCCTCTGTTTTTAAAAATTTATCTAATGATTGAAGAGTGATATAAGCCCGGATCATCATGTGAAATTAGAACCAGGAGGTGACTGACTACCTTGGACTATATTTAAATACATGAAAGCTGCTATTCTTTCTTTTACATTTATAGTCAAAGCTCAAAAGACACATTCAATAGTGAGAGAGAGAGAGAAAGTGGGAAAAGAAAGCTTTCAGAACTTTAAATATCTGTGAATAGTCAGTATTTAGAGATAAAGACAGACTCAAAATAATGACTTTTAGTACCTATATTTTCCTACTCCTTTTAAATACTCTAAAGCTCATTCACATTTCTACAAATGCCTATTAGAACAAAGACATGAGGATTTTCAGTCAAATAATATCACTTAGTATTTCACACTTAGGTTTCTAAAGGTTGTGTAATGGATCCTTCTTTCACTGTGTTTTATTTTCAAAGGGAAGCTTAAAGAGGACAATTCCTTAAGTGGGTATAATGAGATGAGAGAATATAATGAGGTGGGAGTATTTTATTTTAATTCTTATTAATGTATAATAATTATACATATTTATGAGATATGTGTTCTATTTTGATACATGCATAATTGTGCAATGACCAAATCAGGGTATTTAGGATATCTATCACCTCTGACACTTATTTGTGCTGAAAATATTTTGAATCTTTTCTTATAGGTATTTAAAAATATATAATATATTGTTGTTAACAATAGTTAAGCTGCTATGCTATTGAGCAATAGATTTCTCTTATTCTATTTTTAGTTTTTTGAGAAACCTCCACACTATTTTCCATAATGGCTATGTTAATTTATATTTCCGCTAACAGTGTGTAAGAATTCCCTTTAGTCTACATCCTTGTCAGAATTTGTTATTTTTTATCTTTTTAATAATAGCCATTCTAACTAGGATAAGATGCTAGTTCATTGTGGTTTTAATTTGTATTTCTGTGGTGTATAGTGATGTTGAACATTTTTTCATGTACCTGTGGGCCATTTGTATGTCTTCTTTGCCCACTTTTTAATGGGATTATCTGCTTTTTTTTTTTCTTTTTTCTGCTGAGTGGTTTGAGTTCCTTGTATTAACCCCAAACATCTAAGGCAGGTCTCAGTCAATTCAGGAAGTTTATTTTGCCAAAGCTAAGGACACCCATCTGTGACACAGTCTTAGGAAGTCCTGATGACGTGTGCCCAAAGTGGTCAGGGCACAGCTTGGTTTTATACATTTTAGGGAGACATGAGACATCAATCAATACATGTCAGATGTACATTGGTTAAGTCCTGAAAGGCAGGACAACTTAAAACACGGAAGGGGCTTCCAGGTAGTAGGTAGATAAGGACAAAAGGTTGCATTCTTTTGAGTTTCTGATAAGCCTTTCCAAAGGAAGCAATCAGATACGCATTTATCTCAGTGAGTAGAAGGATGACTTTGAGTTCTGTCTGTCCTTTATCCACAAGGAAATTCCTTGTGAGTGAGGTATGTAACATTTTATCTTTGCAGCTATCATTTTAGGAATAGAATGGGAGGCAGGTTTGCCCTAAGGAGCTCCCAACCTGTATTCTGAATATTAGCCTTGTATCAGATGAATAATTTGCAAACTTTTTCTCCCATTCCACAGGTTGTCTCTTTACTCCGTTGATTGTTTCTTTTGCTGTGCAAAAGCTTTTAGTTTAATATAATCTCATTTGTCTATTTTGTTTTGTTGCTTGTGCTTTTGAAGTCTTGGCCCTAATACCTTTGCCTAGACCAATATCCTGCAGCATTTCCCCTATGTTTTTTTTTCTAATTTTATAGTATTGAGTCTTATATTTAAGTATTTAAATTTGAGTTGCTTTTTGAATATGCTGAGAGATAGGGGTCTTCTGCCTATGAATATTCAGCTTTCCCAGTACTGTTTATTGAAGAGGGTATCCTATCCCCAACATGTATTCTTAGTGCCTTTGTTGAAAATCAGTTGGCTATAAATATGTGGGTTTATTTCTGGGTTCTCTCTTCTGTTCCACTGGTTTGTGTGTCTGTTTTTATATCAACACCATACTGTACTGTTTTAGTTACTATAGCTTTATAGTATATTTTTAAGTCAGGTAGTATAATGCCTCCAGCCTTGTTCTTTTTACTCAGGATTGCTTTGACTATTTGGGGTCTTTTGTGGTTCTATTTGAATTTTGTAATTTTTTTCCTTTTTCTTTTCATTTTTTTTTTTTTTTTTTTTTTGAGATGGAGTCTTGTGTTGTCACCCAGGCTGGAGTGCAGTGGCGCAATCTCGGCTCACTGCAGCCTCTGCCTCCTAGGTTCAATCAATTCTCCCACCTCAGCCTCCTGAGTAGCTGAGATTACAGGTGCCTGCCACCATGCCTGCCTAATTTTTGTGTTTTTAGTAGAGACACGGTTTCATCATGTTGGTCCAGCTGGTCTCGAACACCTGGCCTCAAGTGATCCACTCACCTTGGTCTCCGAAAGTGCTGATATTACAGGGGTGGGCTACTGCACCCGGCCAAATTTTAGGTATTTTTTTTTCATTTCTGTGAAAATGTCATTGGTATTTTGAAAAAGATCGCATTGAATCTAGAGAATACTTTTGGTACCATGATCTTTCTTAAAAATAGTAGTTCTACCAATCCATGAGCATAAGATATCTTTCCATTTGTTAATGTCCTCTTTAATTTCTTTCCTGAGTGTTTTGTTGCTTTCCTTGTAGCAATCTTTTACCTCCTGATTAAATTTATTCATAGGAATTATGCTTTTTTTGCAGCTATTGTAAATGAAATTGTGGTCTTGATATCTGTTTTGGCTAGTTCATTATTGATATATAGAAAAGCTATTGATTTCTGTATGTTGATTTTGTATCCTGCAAGTTAGCTGAATTCATTTATCAGTTCTAAGAGATTTGGGTGGAATATTTAGGTTTTGTTTTTAATATGCAATATTATGTCATCTGCAAAGAAGGACAATTTGACTTCTTTTCCAGTCTGAATGCCTTTTATTTCTTTATCTTGACTGATTGCTCTGACTAGGACTTCTAGTACTATGCTGAGTAAGAGTGGTAAGAGTAGGCATCCTTTTCTTATTCTAGTTCTTAGAGGAAAGGCTTCCAGCTTTTCCCCATTCAGAATGATATTAGCTGTGAGTTAGTCATATATGACCTTTTTTATGTTGAGATATGTTTCTTATATGCCTAATTTGTTGAGACGTTTTATCATAAAGGGATGTTGAATTTTTCTGCATCTATTGAGATCATCATATGGCTTTGTTCTTCATTCTGTTAATGTAATGTATCATGTTTCTTGATTTGTGTAGGTTGAATAAATCTTGCAACCCTGGGATAAATACCACTTGATCCTGGTGTATTATCTTTTTGAAGTTTTGCTGAATTCAGTTTGCTAGTATTTTGCTGAATATTTTTGTGTCTGTGTTCATTAAGCATATTTATGTGCAGGATTTGGTTGTTTTTTTTGTTTTTTTTTTTTTTTTTGTGCTCTTGTCTGGTTTTGGTGTCAGGGTACTGCTGGCCTCATAAAATGAGTTAGAAAGAATTCCCTTCTCTTCAATTTTTGGAATAGATTGAGAAGAGTTTTTGTTAGTTCTTGTTTAACAGTTTGGTAGAGTTCAGCAGTAAAGCTGTTTAGTCCTAGGATTTTCTTTTTTGGAAGACTTTTTATTACCAATGCAATCTTGCTTCTTGTTATTGGTTTGTTCAGATTTTCTATTTCTTCCTGCTTCAATTGTGGTAGGTTGTGTGACTCCAGGAATTTATCCGTTTGCTCTAGGTTTTCCAATTTGTTAGTATATACTTGTTCATGATATCCTCTAATGATTCTTTGTATTTCTGTGATAGCAGTTGTAATGACTTTTTTCAATTTTGATTTTATTGATTTGGGTCTTTTTTGGTA
Source organism: Rhinopithecus bieti (assembly GCF_001698545.2). NCBI lineage: Eukaryota > Metazoa > Chordata > Mammalia > Primates > Cercopithecidae > Rhinopithecus > Rhinopithecus bieti. The sequence goes on along the minus strand of NW_016819681.1, from coordinate 356,875 downwards.
TTGGTTGAGCTAGTAGTGCATTAATTTTGTTTATCTTTTCTGAAAATCAGCTCTTCATTTCATTAATTTTGTGTGTATGTGTTTTTAAGCCTTTATTTTGTTTAGTTTTGCTCTAATTTGTCTTTCCATTTGTTAATGTCCTCTTTAATTTCTTTCATGAGTGTTTTGTTGCTTTCCTTGTAGAGGTCTTTTATTTCCTTTTCCTAATTTTGAGTTTGGTTTACTCTTGCTTCTCTAGTACCTTGAGTTATATTGTTACAAGATTGTTTATTTGAAATCTACTTCTTTGATATAGCCATTTATTGTGATAAACTTCCCTCTTATTGCTTTTGCTGTATGGCATAGGTTTTAGTATATTTCAATTTTTATATGTTTCAATAATTTTTTTGATTTTAAAATTTCTTTTTTGACACAATAGTCATTCAGGAATACGTTTAATTTTCATTTATTTATACAGTTTTCAAGTGTCCTTTGTTTTCTAATGTGGTCTGAAAAAATATAGGGTTTATATTTTCTTTTTAATGGAGACTTATTTTGTGGCCTAACATATGGTTTATCATCAAGAATGTTTCCTGTGCTAATGAGAAGAATGTGTATTCTGCAGCTGCTGAATGAAATGTTCTGTAAATATCTGTTTGATCCATTTGGTGTAATGTGCAGTTTAAATCCAATGTTTCTTTGTTGGTTTTCTGTCTAGTGCTGAGAATGGAGTATTGAAGTACCCAACTAAAATTGCAAATGGACTCTATTTCTCTCTTTATATCCAATAATATTTGTTTTATATATCTGGCTGCTCTGGTATTGGGTACATACATATTTACAATTGTTATATCCTCTTGACAAATTGATCTCTTTATTGTTATATAATGACCTTCTTTGTCTCTTTTACTGTTTTGACTTAAAGTTTGTTTTATCTGATACTAGTATACTCCAGCTTGTTTTTGGTTTCTATTGCATGGAATATCTTTTTCCATGTCTTCACTTTCAGTCCATATGTGTCTACCAGTGAAGTGAGTTTCGTGTAGGCAGCATATTATTGCTTTAAAAAAAAGTCCTTTCAGCTAATCTATATCTTTTAAGTAGGGAATTTAGTCTGTTTATATTCAAGACTATTATTGGTAGGTGAGGACTTATTCCTATCCTTTTGTTAATTGCTTTCTGGTTATTTTATATATATTTTATTCCTTATTTCTCTCTTATTGTTTCTCATCGCAGTTCATTGATTTTATATCACATTTGATAACCTTTGATTCCTTAATCTTACCAATTTATTTGCTCTACAAATGAATTTTATTTTATTTTATATTTTTATGATGGCAGATAATTTTCCTTACACTTCCTGATGTTTAAAAAAACTCCCTTAAATATTTCTTGTAGGACTGGTCTAATTGTAATGAATTCCCTCAGTTTTGCTTGTCTGGGAAAGACTCATTTTAATTTTACAAGGTTAGATTTCCTAGGTATACTATTTTAATTAGCAGGTTTTTTTTTTTTTCCCTCTTTCAGCACTTTGAATTTATTATCCCATTCTCTCCTGGTCTGTAAGGTTTCTGCTATTAATCTGCTATTAATCTGTTAGAGATTCTTTTATATGTGACTTGATGCTTTTCCCTTGCTGTTTCTGGAATTCTCTCCTTGTCTTTGATTTTTTTTTTTCAAAGTGAAAGCAAGTTTATTAAGAAAGTAAAGGAATAAAATAATGGGTACTCCATAGACAGAGCAACCCTCCAAGGGCTGCTGGTTGCCCATTTTTATGGACATATTATTTCTTGATGATACACTAAACAATGGGTGGATTATTCATGCCTCCCCTTTTTAGATCATATAGGGTAACTTCCTGACATTGCCATGGTATTTGTAAACTGTCATGGCACTGGTGGGAGTGTGGCAGTGAGGACGACCAGAGGTCCCTTTGACAGTTTAACTACAATGTGCCTTAGATAAGACCTTTTTTTTTTTTTTTTTTTTTTTTTCTTTGAGACAGTCTTGCTCTGTTGGCCAGGCTGGAGTGCACTGGTGCAATCTCGGCTCACTGCAAGCTCCGCCTCCCGGGTTCAGGTCATTCTCCTGCCTCAGCCTCCTGAGTAGCTGGGACTACTGGCGCCCGCCACCACGCCCGGCTAATTTCTTGTATTTTTAGTAGAGACAGGGTTTCACTGTGTTAGCCAGGGTGGTCTTGATCTCCTGACCTTGTGATCTGCCTACCTCAGCCTCCTGAAGTTCTGAGATTACAGGCGTAAGCCACTGCTCCCCGCCTACATAAGACCATTTTGGGTTGAATCTATTTGGGGATTTTTGAACTTCCTGTGTCTGGATGTGTGTATCTCTTCCAAACTTGAGAACTTGTTAGCTATTTTTTTAAAATAGTTTCTCTTTGCCTTCACCCCTCTCTTCTTCTGTGGTGCCCAGAATTAGAATATTTGGTCATTTTATGGTATCCCATATGTCACATTGTTACATTGTTTTTCTTCATCACTTTTGTTTTCTTTTCTTTTCTTTTTTTTTTCTTTTCCTTTTTTTTTTTTTTTTTTTTGCCTGACTGGGGTATTTTAAAAGACCTGCCTTCAAGTTTAGAAATTCTTCTGCTTAATCTAGTCTAGTTTTGAAGCTATCTATTGCATTGCTATAATTCTTACTGGTGTAATTCTTATTTAATATGTAAGAACACTGAGTGTCAGAGATAGTAGCTAAAGTCACAAGTTCAAAAATGAGAAGTAGAACCATATTTGAAAACTAGTCTGACCATAGATTGTTCTCTGCCTTCCTTGTTGCAAGAGAATAATACAATGAAGTTAAATAATTTGGTGAGAATATTGATAAAGATAAAGCCCAAAATGTTGGTGATGGCTGATTTTTTTCTCTTAATTTTGAAGAATTTTACTCGCAAATAATTTAAATCAAACAAGCAATATTAAATATTGTCATCCCATACACTTAGATTGCATTCAAATTTGTCTATAACATCAGATATGATAGGCAAAAAAAAAAAAAAACCCACACAATGTTGTTTTGTCTCAAGTATCCTTTCAGATAGATGCAACGGTTAAGACATCAAACTAACTTTATAGAATATGTTTGTCAGTGAAAACCTGAGGAAATGTCTTTGCTATTTGACATTATAATGCAGTGTAATACCCTTGGCTTTTTATTCATAAAAACAACAGACCCTCAGGGGAAATGCTGCAGTTCTGTGAACCTGACTGATGTGCATAGCTGTACGTCTACATAGCTAAAATCAAATTTAAAATGAGTACGTTTGGTAAAAGCAGACAGGACTTAGGAGGTGTAGTAAAGCCTTTTAAAAATGATAAACCAAGAAAAGCGAGTAACCTATCTCAATTGGGTGCCAGTAATTGGTAATCTCCTTATCACTCTTTTTAAGGGGTATGTATCACAAAAGAAAATTTCTGTTTTAATATATTTTTCCTAGTTAATCCAAGAACTCTTCAGTATGTGCGTGTGAGCGTGTGTGTGTCTGTGTCTATGTGTGTGTGTATGTTACAACAAACTCCCTTGGCTGTCTATTTAAGTCTATGCACTTCTAAGGATGATGATTTTAAATAACTAAAGTATTGAAATACAAATAATTAAAAAGAAAACTGATTACATTAAAATATCTTTCTCAAAATATTTTTAAAATGTGATGTCCTTGTTTATTAATCTAGGTTCAAAATATGTTCTTGTTATTAACATACTAATAACAAATCTCTTGGCTGCTCTAGTAACAACTGATACTTCAAGGTGCTGATAAGTATAAACAATAGTTAAAGATATCCACAACAAGAAATTCCTATGATGTTTATTGATGAGAAAGTCACAGGAATTGCCAACAGCCCTGTGGCTGATCTCTACATTTATAATTGAAAGATATGCTGAATTTCTCATAGCGACACTAAAAGTAAAGATGGGATTTTGATGCAGGTGTACCCCAAAATTAGGGCTCGGCTCAGGAAGATGCTTGGCTTTGGTCAGGAAAGAATTCAAGAGCAAGCCAACAGTAAAAGAAACCAAATGTATTAGAGCACCAGTGCATAGTAAAATGGCTGCTCCATAGATGGGGCAGGGTTAGCCCATAGGCAGAGTAGCACTCATGGATTTTGTAACATTCTGTTAAGGGAAACCCAAATTTTGCATGCAAGGAGGAGGCTGACAGACAGAGACAGATACGAATGTCAAAGTTATTATTCACGTGCTTTGTTTTCAATAGGTGATATTTTTTCCCTAAGTACCACAGTGGAGATAAAAATACAAATTAAATCTACAGGAGACTTTTGTATATGGCATGTTGATAAGAAAACTTTTAGAATAGGTTCAGGATTGGCAAGGATGCAGCTAAATGAACAAGCTCAAAAATTTCTGAAAGGAGAGAAAATTGCTATACTATTCCTGTGGATGATTTGGCAATTTGTGCTAAGGGTTTAGAAATGTTCAAATCCGTCAGCCTGGTGACTTCACTGCTTGGAATTTATACTAAGAAACTTATCAGCTATGCATACTAAGATTTACACATGAAGATTTTTATTGCCAATAATTCAAACTATCTAAGGGACTAGAAACAACATAAATATTTAACAAGACAGAAGAGAGTAAATCAATTATGAAACAGCCATAGACTAGAACACTTTAAAGCTATTAAAAACATGTTTGTGAAGAAAATGTAATGACTTGGGAACATGCTCATCATATTACATGGATAGCAATATAGTACAATAATGCGAACTTTAGCTTCAGAGAGACCTTTCTTGTCATATCTTCATCACAAACTATTAAGATAGCCTGGGAAAGTGATTTTAAACTATTTCTTCCTCTTCCTATGGAAAATGGGTTGATTGGGATAACATTTAAAGAGCTTAGAGCTTAATAACTTGTACCATGGGAAGAGTTGAATACATGATAGCTGTGATGGATGATGATAATATAATTTGAAACTGCTGTTTTACTTCTAACTCACAGAAATGGTTATTCTACCTCCTCCAGCTGCGTTATCTATTATTTGTATGTCTTCTATCTTGTTTAATATAAATAATAGCCAGAGTGTGTTTGTATGCTTTGCCTGCAGAACAAATAGTGAAGACTTTCAGATACCTGCAGCTACTGGGTACTTTCTAGGAGCTTTTCTGACCTTTGACTTCTACTGGATATCTATCTTATGTGAAATTAGATATTATGTTGTCTGTTTGGCAATATTTATGGTATTGCTTTGTTGGAGTGGAGGTAAAAATGTTTGCTAATAACAATATAATGTACTGATTGCTGGGCATTATACATTTACACATAGGTTAACTCATTTAATTCTCACAGCAACTACATAAGGCAGGACTATTATTCTCATTCCACAGATGAGCATGCTAAAGAGAATAGTTTGCTAGCCTAAATTCACATAGATAGATAGTAGATAAGCCAAGATTTAAGCCCAGGTGGTCTGCCCTGGAGTACATAATTCATCAAACTACTGTCTTTTAAAAAGATTGGAGTGTAAAATCCATGCGGGCATGCACTATAAGTCCCTCACATACCACTGAAATTCCACTTCTTACCACTGTGACTGGTAAAAGTGACAACCTCAGTAAATCTTGCCCAAAGCATGACTGACTGACCCAACAGTGAAGAGGATGGACATTTCATGTTCCAAATGCAATCTGGAGCATGAAGCAATCCTGATAATCATTCTGCAGCTGCCCTTTACCTCCTACACTCTTAGGACAAGTATTTACTGTTGAGGAGGTGCCATAATACAGTTCTTTGTCTTATTAGCTGTCATGTTAGAGCATTCTTATTTGTGGTGGAAACGTTTTGCCCACCTTTTGACCAATGATTTCCAATAATGGAAATAACACAAAATAGTAAGACGACTTCCAAATTGGTTCTTCTTATTTTAGCCGCATAATTACCACAGTTGTATCAAACACACGCATACATACCCTAAATGTTTGCTAACAAAACAAATGTGTGTTTTTTTTTCCAGTTTATACTTAGAAAATTCACGGCTTTGTGGTGGCATGTGGCTATAGATCTGAAAGCTGAGAGCATGATTTTGGCTCTTGTTTTCTGTTTGCTTGACTGAATAGTTTATTATAACTACAATTTTAAAATTCCAGAAACATGAAACGATCTTTGCCAGAAGTACAACTGCTTTCCATCTAAAATGCCAGCATTTCAGTGTGTCTTGCAACATTTTAATTAGTTTGCTTATGGAACCAAACACAGGCATAAAACACTGACAGCCAAGGAAAGTCTCCCTCACCGTAATTAGTTTTTGCAAAGGATCACTTACATTTTCATAATTATTCCAATGTTTTTGTACAGGGAATTTTACATTTTAAATGGATAATTATACTTCCATAAAAAATCATTGCAAATTGGAAGCTTTAATACACCATTCTAATTGCTGGTACAGTGCACTGTTGGTATTGCCATTAGATCACACATTTGTTGTTTAGAAAGATAGATTTGCTGTATCAACCCGTTAAGTGTGAGTTATTGCCAGAAGGTTTGTTGCCCTTTCATGTAGCATTCTGTTTTCAAAGGAAATCCAAGCCATACAGTTTTCAATAGTTAAAGAAGTTCAGAATTTTCCCATCTGAGTTAGCAATAAGTGTTTCAGCTCATAAAATTTTTCTGTAGATATTGTAGAAATAGGCTGAGCTCTCTACCAAGAAGGTAAGGGAAAGACTCAAGATTTCTGTAACTAAATTAGAGTCAATTGATAATTTTATATATTACTGCTAGTATCGCTGCGCCAGATAGATTTATTATTTAGAGAAAGTTATAATTTATAGCATATACATTATATATTAAGTACAAATATAATTACTGATGATTACATATTTCTATAACATAATAGAAATACATATTAACTCTTAAGTAATTTTAAGCAGTAGAAATGAGCAGGAGTGGAAACAATGATCTTCTCTGACCCTATCACCCTGATAAAGGCACAGGCAATATCATGAGCTCTTGCTAGGAAGTTACGTAAGTTCATACCCTGGTAAGATAGAAAAGGTAGCATGATTTCTAACTTTGGATTTGTGAAGAGTTCCTTTTTGCTCTCAATAACTACTGATGTTGACCAAGGCTTTGCTAGATGTAATCATGAGAAGAAGAAAATATTACATTTATGCCAGTGCCAATAAACCCCTAAGATGACAGTGCAATTGCACTGGCAAATCAGGAATTTTAGCTTGGAGATTCTTCTTTTCAAAGAAAATAAGCATCCTATGACCATTGCTCAGACATGACATATCCTCACAATTTTTTTTAAAAAAAAGATAATTTGACAAAGGCCCTGTGAAACAGTAGCAGAATCTGAATTTGGAGTCAGGGTAAAATGTTCCTTTTAGAAATTATTTCCCACTTAATATTTGTCTTTAAAGCTAAAATAAAACAGATAGATGGAAATTGTTGTGTTTGGGTGCTGGAAATGTTACACATAAAGCTTTGTGTTAAATCAGGCACACATGTGAAAGCTCCAGGGAGCCTAGAAACAGATATAAATTCTCACTCAATAGCTTGGCATATATCATCAACAGACATGTGAAAGTGGCACAGATTGTGCCAAAAATGAGAGTAAGTTATCAGGAAGATAATTTTGTGTAACCTGGGTCAGTTGAAGCATTTTAATGCGCTTAAATGAGGAGAACATTTGAAGGTAATTACATACTTACAGACTGGATGATTTGGCTGTCCTTTTTTTTATTGTGGAAAGAAAACATGATGTCATAAGAACATGCATCCAGTGTTTCCAAGGATAAGAATAAAATAGCTTTTTGTATTTAGTATTGTGTAAGACATTTAAAGCCTATTTCATCATTTATTCAAATATTTGTTTCAAGTCCAAAACCGACATACCTTTTGAGAGAACGATAATCATTTGCTAATAATTATCTTTTACATGTCTAAACCAAGCCACAACCCACAAATAATTAGTTTCCAACTGTTGTATCAGAACATTGTATCAGAAAATCATAACTGTATTCCTACGTAATTTGGAGAATGGCAAATTTGGAAAATAATAAGCATATTCCAGAAATGCATCCTAGGAGACCAAAGTCCAGTCCAAACTAGTTTATTATAACTACAAGTTTAAAAAATTGTAGTTGTAAGAAGTAAGTTGGTTGAGCTTTGTTACGTAAGGTTGAACCACGACCATTCCTTCAGAAACAATTCTAAAAACTTGAAGAGGGACTCCTCCCCAATTCATTCTATGAGGCCAACATCATCTTGATACCCAAACCTGGCAAAGACACAACAAAAAAAGAAAACTTCAGCCCAATGTCCTTGACGAACATCAATGTAAAAATCCTCAGCAAAATACTTGCAAACCAAATTCAGCAGCACATCAAAAAGCTAATCCTCTATGATCAAGTAGGCTTCTTCCCTGGAAGGCAAGTTGGTTCAACATACACAAATCAATAAATGTGATTCATCACAAAACAGAACTAAAGACAAAAAACCACATGATTATCTCAATAGATGCAGAAAAAGGCTTTTGATAAAATTCGACACCCCTTCATGTTAAAAACTCTAAATAAACTAGATGTAGAAGAAACCTCAAAATAATAAGAGCCATCTATGACAAACCCACAGTCAACATTATACTGAATAGGCAAAAGCTAGCAGCATTCCCCTTGAATACCAGCTCAAGACAAGTATGCTCTCTCTCACCACTTTTTTTTCAACACAGCATTGGAAGTCCTAACCAGAGCAAACAGGAAAGAGAAAGGAATAAAGGCTTCCGAATAGGAAGAGAGGAAGTCAAACTATTTCTGTTTGCAGACAACATGATTCCATACCTAGAAAACCTCATAGTCTCAGCCCAAAAGCTCCTCCCACTGATAAACAACTTTAGCAAAGTTGCAGGATACAAAGTCAATGTACGAAACTCACTTAGCATTCCTAGACATCAACAACAGGCAAACCAAGAGCCAAATCAGAAAGAAAGGCAATTCTTCTCACAATTGCCAGAAAAAGAATAAAATACCTAGAAATACAGCTAACCAGGGAAGTGAAAGATCTCTACAATGAGAATTACAAAACATTGCTCAAAGAAGTAAGAGAAGACACAAACAAATGGAAGGAAAATCCCATGATCATGAATAGGAAGAATCAATATAATTAAAATGGCTATACTGCCCAAAGCAATTTACAAATTCAATGCTATTCTTATCAAACTACTGGTGATATTCTTCACAGAATTAAAAAAAAAAAAACTATTTTAAAATTCAAATGGAACCAAAAAAGAGCCCAAATAACCAAGGCAATCCTAAGCACAAAGAACAAAGCCGTAGGCACCATGTTACCTGACTTCAAACCATACTACAAGGCTACAGTAACCAAAACAGCATGATACTAGTACAAAAACAGGCACTATAAATACATGGAAAAGGATAGAAAGCCCAGAAATAAGGCCACATATCTATGAACATCTGATCATCAACAAAGCTAACAAAAATGAGCAGTGGTGAAAAGCCTTCTTATTCAATAAATGGTGCTGGGAAAACTGGCTATCCATAAGCAGATGATTGAAGCTGAACTCCTTCCGTACACCATACACAAAAATCAGCTCAAGATGAATTGAAGACTTAAATGTAAAATCCAAAACTGTAAAAACACTAGAAGACAACTAGGCAATACCACCCTGGACATAGGAATGGGCAAAGATTTTATGACAGGGGAGGGGGGAGGAATTGCATTGGGGAGTTATACATGATATAAATGATGACTTGATGGGTGCTGACGAGTTGATGGGTGCAGCACACCAACATGGCACAAGTATACATATGTAACAAACCTGCACGTTATGCACCTGTACCCTAGAACTTAAAGTATAATAAAAATAAAAAATAAAAAATAAAATAAAAAAAGAAAATACAAAAACAAAAAACAAAACAAAACAAAAAAAATGGTTGGATAATGAGTGGATCACATACTCTGAGATATTAAGCAACTAGTGAGGCAAAGAAATTATTTTTGTATGTATTAAGCAAGGCAGACATTTTTTATGTATTGATCCACATTATAGAGTAACATGCAAACAATTATTTGTGACAGAAATATGTATGTATTCATAAAACTATCTATGTATATATTTGGATGAGCATATAAGATGTGGCAGGATGTAATTTTTCTGCTTATATTTACTATCTCAGGAGAATAGAGGAAAGTGGTTAGAGAGAATTTAAAAATGTTTTTATACCTTTTTGAGAAATTTCATTTGTTACCAAAAAATCGCATTGCTATTCCAATTTGAGAGTTTTGGTTAATTTTGTTTATTTTGAGAAAATTTTAAACATAAATTTGCAAGAATAGGATGAATAGCTCCTTTGTACCATGGTTCAATAATTGTTAATATTTTGACACAATGCATGCTTCCTCTCTCTCTATACCCGCCCTACAAAAATTATTTTCTAAGAACATGCTTTTTATATAACTACGTTATCAAAATAAAATTTAATATCAAAAAAAGATTTTATGACAAAGACACTAAAAGCAATTGCAACAAAAGCAGAAGTTGAAAAGTGGGATCTAATTGTTAAGAGCGTCTGCATAGCAAAAGAAACTATCAATAGGATAGACAACCTATAGAATGAGAGGACATTTTTGCAAACTGTGCATCTGGCAAAAGTCTAACAACCAGCATCTATAAGGAACTTAAAAATTTGCAAGAGAAAAACAGCCTCATTTAAAAGTGGTCAGACATGAACAGACACTTCCTAAAAGAAGACACGCATGCAGCCATCCAACAAGCATATTGAAAAAAATCTCAATATCACTGATCATTAGAGAAACGCAAATCAAAACCACAATGAGTTACCATCTTATACCAGTCAGAATGACTATTATTCAAATGTCAAAAAGTAACAGATGCTGGTGAGTTTGCAGAAAAATGGGAACACTTATACCCTGTTGGTGGGAGTGTAAATTACTTCAACCATGTGGAAAGCAGTATAGTGATTCCTCTAAGAGCTAAAAGTACAACTATCATTCAACCCAGTAGTCCAATTAGTACATTATACCCAGAGGAATAGATATTATTCTCTCATAAAGACACATGCACATGAATGTTCAGTACAGCACTATTCACAATAACAAAGACATGGAATCAAACTAAATGCCTATTAAAGACAGATTGGATAAAGAAAATGTGGTACATGTATACCATGAAATGCTATGCAACCATAAAAAAAAAAAAAAAGAATTAGATCATCTCTTTTGCAGGAACATGGATGGAACTAGAGGCTATTAGTCTTAGCAGACTAACTGAAGAACAGAAAACCAAATATTACATGTTCTCACTTATAAGTGGGAGCCAAATTATAAGAACTTAAGAACACAAAAAAGGAAACAACAGACACTGGGGTCTAGTTGAGGGGGGAAGAAAGAGGAGGGAGAGGAACAGAAAAGATAACTATTAGATACGGGGATTAATATCCGGATGATGAAATAGTATGTATAACAAACCCCTGGGACATGTGTTTTTGTAACAAAAGTTTCATATGAACCTCCAAACCGAAAATAAAAGTTAAAAAGGAAGGTTGAACCATATGGCTGATATGTGATCTACAAAATCAGCAATTTCATGTGGTTCATTCCAAGAGTAGTTGTGTTTTATAAGTTCATACACACTGTTTTTCACTTCAACGCTACTATTACTAATTATCTACATTATTACATTGCATTATTATCTACTTTTATGTAATAAATTTCCCAAAAGTTTAGTGGCTTAAAACAACAAAAATTTATGTCACCGTTTCCATGAGTCAGGAATTCAAAAGTGACTTAGCTGGGTTGTTCTAGTTCAAGGTTTCTTGTGAAGTTACAGTTAAGTTATTGGACAGGGCTGAAGTTAACTTCTTCAGTCCTGTCCCCAGCTTGACTGGGGCTGGAGGATCTACTTACAAGGTGGCTCATTCACATGACCAGAAAGTTACTGTTGGTTGTTGGCAAGAGGCCTTAGTAGTTCCTTGCCCCAAGAGCCTCTCTATAAGGCTGCTTTAATAACCCCACAATATGGCAGCTAGCTTAACCTAGAAAAGGATCAAAGAAGTAAAAAGGAAGTCTACCATCTTGCTCAGATATCACAATGCTTTTTATGACCTAGTCTTGAAAGTTAGACAGCATCACTTCTACCATATTTTGTACACTAGAGATGAGTCACTGAGTCCAGCCCATAAGCAAGAAGAGGGATAATTAGGTTACACCTTTTGAAAAGAGGAGTAGCAAAGAATTTTAAAGCCACCACAACAGCAGTAGTTACTCTCTATGCAAACATACGTAACCAATGCTCATACAATGTTTTGAAGCACAAGTTCATTTGCCAAAGGCAAGACACGTATTTTTCCATCCTGGTGCTCTCTTTCTCTACTTATCTCCTCGTATTTCCAGTCTTTCTGCAAAAACTTCATTCTTCTCTCTTTCTCTTATCAGCATCTCTGCCGAGATACAATATCTAAAAACTAGTAGTCTTTATTATTTGCCATTTCAAGGACCTATGAGACAAACATACTTGAACCTTGTAAGAAAGTAAATGTTTAATGAAGTGAGGCAGGAGTTTTATTCCAGCTCTATCTATATTAAACTTTAAATCCACACATTTTGTAAAAAAACTAGCCCAACAATTTGTTAGGGGAAAACTTACTTATTGTGAGCCACCGTAACTGAGTTGTGGTTTCACCTTAGTTGCTAACTAACTGTCAAATATTGGATAAAAAGTTCAATCTCACACCTCAGTTTTTATGTCTACGGTGGGTTACCTGTAAGATTTTATTTAGTGAAAAAAAAGGATATGGTTATGATTAATTCTATTAATCATATATTAATATATAATATAATTATATAATATAATTATACCAATCATAATTATATGAATAATATATTATGTACATATTATGTGCATACTATTTCATCATCCGGATATTAATCCTAGTATCTAATAGTTATCTTTTCTGTTCCTCTCCCTCCTCTTTCTTCCCCCCTCAACTAGACCCCAGTGTCTGTTGTTTCCTTTTTTGTGTTCATAAGTTCTTATAATTTGGCTCCCACTTATAAGTGAGAACATGTAATATTTGGTTTTCTGTTCTTCAGTTAGTCTGCTAAGGCTAATAGCCTCTAGTTCCATCCATGTTCCTGCAAAAGAGATGATCTAATTCTTTTTTTATGGTTGCATAGCATTCCATGGTATACATGTACCACATTTTCTTTATCCAATCTGTCTTTAATAGGCATTTAGTTTGATTCCATGTCTTTGTTATTGTGAATAGTGCTATACTGAACATTCATGTGCACGTGTCTTTATGAGAGAATAATTTCTATTCCTCTGGGTATAATGTACTAATTGGACTACTGGGTTGAATGATAGTTGTACTTTTAGCTCTTAGAGGAATCACTATACTGCTTTCCACATGGTTGAAGTAATTTACACTTCCACCAACAGGGTATAAGTGTTCCCATTTTTCTGCAAACTCACCAGCATCTGTTACTTTTTGACATTTGGATAATAGTCATTCTGACTGGTATAAGATGGTAACTCATTGTGGTTTTGATTTGCGTTTCTCTAATGATTAGTGATACTGAGATTTTTTTCAATATGCTTGTTGAATGACTGCATGCATGTCTACATAATATGTACATAATATAATGGCACAGAATTTTGTGGGATATTTTTCCCCCTTCTGTTTGGTGCAGTTATACAGGGCAATAACAAAATACCCATGGCCCCCCATATCCTCCTTTTTAAAAATGTTTGGACCCAGCCCAGGCTATTCTACAGGCAAATGATTTATTAACTGTGTATCATTTGGTCAGGGTGGTGACCGTTGAAAAAATATTGGCATGTACTGGAGACAGTCACAACTATTTTCTATTGTGCTAAGTGACATCATGTCCATCGAGTGGGCTTTTGGAGCTGGTGAGCCTGAATTCTGGAAGCTGTATACTGAGCAAATAAGCTTTCAGTCTTAAAGTTCCAATTTTAGGTATTAATATGAAGAAAATATGTTTTGTTTTTTCATGGATTTTACTTTTCTTGGGAAAAGTATACTTTTTTAATGTTGAATATTTGTGAATATTTTTATACAGTCAGGGTCACCTATGCAGGAAACATTTGTCATAATACTGAGCACCTAAACATGCCTTTCACGTACCATCTAGCCTTGCTCCCCAAGAAGACTTTTCAAGGTGTTAATTTGCCAATTTGCTTAAAAATGTAAATTTGATTAAATTTACAATGAGCTATCTAGAGACACAGACATAATAGAAATGTCTTGTACTCATAAAAGAGTAATTGAATAAGAACACATATGGAAAATTTTACTAATATCAGGCGTAGTCTGGAGACAAAAGCCAAATCTGATTACAAACATATGTGTCAGATCACAGACAAACTTCTAAGCTCTGAGACAATTTAGCAATAATTTAAGTCACATCAGAACACACACATCCTAATCTACTTTTGCCATTGATGGCATAGTTCCTGGGTTTTCTCCCCTTAAAGCAAAATAAATAAATTAAAAGCAAAGGCAAAACACGTAGCATATCTAGTATTCCACAATATTGGCCCTAATTTAAATCCTAGGTGTAGATCATACTAGTAACAGACAGACAGCAAACATTCATTTAGTACTTACTCTTTAACAAGAGCCTGATTGGTGAATGTACATTTGCAACAAAGTAAGAAACAACACTGCTCTCAAGAAGCTGAATCTAGAATTATGAGATTATAATAAAGATTAAAAAAAAGCCGCATAAAAGGCTTCAAAGATATCCTACCTCTGGAGATGATTAATAAAAACACAAAACAGAACAGGGTAAAAATAGTTGAAGTGTTTCTCTATCTGGAAAAGAAGACTGGTCTGATTTATTATTTATTTACAAATTCTATAGTAGTGTCATTATTAATATCTAGTGTATCTTATTCTTGCCTTAGGCTATACCAACTATCTCCAGGTCTGCTGAACGAAAAGCAGAGGAGAGAATTGGTGGGGCAGTGTCTTTGCCCTTAAACAGCCTCCATTCTGCTCGTTTCTCCAAAGATGTACAGAGCTATTGAATCATCTTTTTTGTTTGTTTGTTTTCCTTTTTTTAGAGACAGGGTTTTGCTCTGTTGCCCAAGCTAGAGTGCAGTGGTGTGATCATGGCCCACCATAACCTCCAATTGCTGGGCTCAAGTGATTTTCTTGCTTCAGCCTTCTGAGTAACTGGAACCATAGACAGTCCTACCATGTCTGGTTAATTATTATTATGGTTATTTATATATATATATATTTTTTTTAGAGATGGAGTTTTCATATGTTACCCAGGATCATCTCCAGCTCCTGTCCTCAAGCAATCTTCCCACTTTCAGTCATCAGCCACCACACCAGGCCCTGAGTAGTCTTTTACGTAGACCTGCAATCACAGTTCCCACCCCATCTTTTATTACTGTTTTTCATCTTTGAACTTCTCTCCCTTGATTGATTCTTTGCATCTCTTGAAAGCCAAATATAACCACTATTCAAAGGAACTTTATTATCTGTAGAACCCCCCAAACAATCACTATCATACTCAAGCTTTATTTTTAAAAAAATTGTTAATTGAAACATAGTATGTATATATAAAAGCACACAAACACAAATCATAAGTGTATAGTTCAATGGATTTCCACCAAGTAAACACATCTGTGTGACTACCATTGAGTCAAATAATAGAATATTACCAACACCCCAGCAGCCCCCACAATGCTATCCCTTGGAAATCAATCTTCCTCTAGTAATAGTCATAGATTAGTTCCACCTAATACTGAGCTTTATTTAAATGGCATCATGCAACATGTACTCTTTTGTACCTGGTTTGTTTCGTACAGTATCATGTTTGATTCATCAATGTTGTTATATGTAGCAGTGGTTTTTATTATTATTATTATTATTATTGTTATTATTATTATTATTATTATTATTATTATTATTATTATTTTCCTGAGACGGAGTCTTGCTCTGTGGCCTAGGTTGATGTGCAGTGGCACAATCTGGGCTCACTGCAACCTCCGCCTCCCAGGTTCAAGTAATTCTCCTGCCTCAGCCTCCCAAGTAGTTGGGATTACAGGCATGCAACACAACCGGCTAATTTTTGTATTTTTAGCAGAGATGGGGTTTCATCATGTTGGCCAGGTTGTTCTCGAACTCCTGACCTCATGATCCGCCTGCCTTGGCCTACCAGAGTGCTGAGATTACAGGCATGAAAGTGCAGGTGGAAGTGCAGATATCTCTTCAATATACTGATTTTCTCTCTTTTGGGTATATACCTAGTGGTGGTATTGCTGAATTGTATGGCAGTTCTCTTTTTAGTGTTTTTGAGGAACTGCCAAACTGTTCTTCATAGTGGTTGTACTGATTTCATTTCTACCAACAATGTTCAAGGGTTCCCGTTTCTCCTCTTCCTTGCCAGCATTTGTTATTGACTGTCTTTTGGACAAAAGCCTTTTAACTGGGATGAGATGATATCTCATTGTAGTTGGGATTTGCATTTCTCTGATAATTAGTGATGTTGTGCACACTTTTATATCCTTGTTTGTCATTCGTATGCCTTCTTTTGAGAAATGTCTACTTAGGTCTTTGCCATTTTTAATTGGATTAGATTTCTTTTTATTGAGTTGTTTGAGTTCCTTATATATTCTGGTTAGTAATCCCTTGTCAGATGGATAGCTTGAAAATATTTACTTCCATTCTGTGGGTTGTTTCTTCAATTTGTTGATTGTATACTTTGCTGTGCGGGAGCTATTCATTTGATGTGAACCCATTTGTCCATTTTTGCTTTGGTTGCCTGTGCTTGTCAAGAAATTTTGCCCAGACCAGTGTCCTGGAGAGTTTTTCCAATTTTTTCTTAGTAGTTTCTTAGTTTAAGGTCTTAGATTTAAGTGTTTAATCCATTTTGGTTTGATTGCTGTATATGGTAGGAGGTGGGGGTCTAGTTTCATTCTTCTGTATATGCATATCTAGTTTTCCCAGCACCACTTATTGAAGATATTGTCCTTTCCCCAATGTATATTCTTGACACCTTTGTTGAAAATAAGTTCACTGTAGATGTATGGATCTATTCCTGGGTTGTCTATTCCTGGTCTATATGTCTGTTTATATGCTGGTACCACACTGTTTTCCTTACATTATCTCTGTTGCGTAATTTGGAGTCAGGTAATGTGATTCCTCAAGTTTTGTTCTTTTTGCTCAGGATAGCTTTGTCTATTCTGGGACTTTTGCAGTTCCATATAAATTTTAGGATTATGTTTTCTATTTCTGTGAAGAATGTTATTGGTATTTTGATAGGCATTTATTGAATAGATAGATTGCTTTGAGTAATATATACATTTTTAATGATATTCTACCAATCCATGAACATAGAATACCTTTTCATATTTTTGACCTCTTCAGTTTCTTACATCAATGTTTTATAGTTTTCGTTGTAGATATCTTTCACTTTTTTATTTTATTCCTGGATATTTAATTTTAATTGCAGCTATTATAAATGAGATTTTTTTGATACATTTTTCAGATAGTTAAGTGTTGTCATATAGAAATGGTACTGATTTTTGCATGTTGATATTGTATCCTGCAACTTTACTGAATTTTCTTATCAGTTCTAATAGTTTTCTGTCAGTCTTTAGGTTTTTCCAAATATAAAATCATATCATCTGCAAACAAGGATAATTTTACTTCTTTCCTTTTCCTTTCCAATTTAGATGCCCTTTATTTCTTTCTTTTGTCCTAATGGTCTAGCTGGTACTTCCAGTACTATGTTGAATAACAGTGGTGAAAGTGGGCATCCTTGTCTCATCCCAGATCTTAGAGGAAAAGCTGTCAGTTTTTCCTTATTCAATATGATACTAGCTGTGAGTCTGTCATATATGACTTCTATTATGTTGAGGTATGTTCCTTTTATATCCAGGTTTTTGAGAGTTTTCATTATGAAGGAATGTTAAATTTTAGCAAACTTTTTTAGCATCAAGTGCAATTATTACATGGTTGTTGTCCTTCATTCTGCTGATATATCACATTGATTGACTTCTGTATGTTGAACCATTCTTGCATCCCTGGAAAAAAATCCAACTTTGTCATGATGAATGATTTTTTTAATGTATCGTTGAATTTTGTTGTTTGGTATTTTGTTGAGGACATTTGTGTCAATGTTCATCAGGGATATTGACCTGTTACTTTCTTTTTCCTTTGAGGTGTTTTCTGGTTTTATTATCAGTGTAATACTGATCTCATGTAATGAGTTTGGAAGTATTCCCTCTCCCCTTTACAGAATAGTGTGATTAAAATTGGTATTGGTTCTTTTTCAAATCTTTGGTAAAATTCAGCAGTGAAGCCATTGGGTCCTAGCCTATTCTTTGCTGGGAGACTTTCTTATTATGGCTTTGATCACATTACGTGTTATTCACTTATTCAGGTTTTGGATTTCTTCACAGTTCAATCTTAGTAGATTGTGTGTCTAGGAATTTATCTATTTAAGTTTTCCAATTTATTGGCATATGGTTGCTCAGAGTGGCTTCTAATCATCCTTTGAATTTTTGTAGTATTAGTTGTAATGTCCCTTTTTCATCTATAACATTGTTTATTTAGATCCTTTTTGTTTTTTTCTTAGTCTAGTTAAAGTTTATCAACTTTCTTTATAATTTCAAAGAAACAACTTTTCATTTTGTTCGTCTTTTGCATTGTTTTAGCCTTTCAATTTCATTTGTTTCTGCTCTGATGTTTATTATTCCTGTTCTTGTAACTTGTGGTTGGTTTGATTTGTTCTTGATTTTCTACTTCTCTAAAATATACCATTAGGTTGTCTATTTGAAGTTTTAACATTTTTTATATAGGCACTTATGACTATAAACTTTCCTTTTAGTACTGCTTTTGCTGTGTCCCATAGGTTTTTGTATGTTGTATTTCCATTTTTATTTGTTTCAAGAACTTACTACATTTTCTTCTTAATTTTTTCATTGATCCACTGGTCATTCAGGACCATATTGTTTAATTTCCAGGGATTTGTATACTTTCCAAATGATTGCTAGCCTTATTCCATTGTAGTCAAATGAGATACTTGATATAATTTCTTTTTTTTGAAATTTTTAAGACTTTTTTGTCCTATTATATGGTCTATCCTTGAGAATGATTCATATGCTGAGGAAAAGAATGTATATTCTGCCACCACTGAATGAAAATAATAAATATATATTAGGTCCATTTGTTCTTAGTGCAGATCAAGTTCAATTTTTCTTTGCTGATTTTCTTTCTAAATGATATTTCCATTCCTGAAAATGGATATTGAAATCTCCAACAATTGTTGTATTGGGATCTACCTCTCTTGATAACTCTGATAATATTTGCTTTACATATCTGGGTGTCCCAGTGTTGGGTGCATATATATTTACAGTTGTTATATCTCCTTGTTGAATTGACCCCTTTATCATTATATATAGTGACTTTCTCTGTCTCATAGTTTTTGTTTTTAAATCTATTTTGTCTAATATAAGCATAGTCACTCCTGCTCTTTTTTGGCTTCCAGTGGCATGAAATATCTTTTTCCATCCCTTTATTTTCAGTTTGTATGTATCTTTATAGGTGAAATGTGTTTCTTGTAGGCATCAGATTATTGGGTCTTGTTTTTTTATCCATTCCTCTGGTCTGTGTCTTTTGATTTGAGAGTTTAGTCTGTTTACATTAAATGCTATTATTGATAAGTAAGGACTTACTCTTGCCATTTTTTCATTTTTTTGGCCTTCTCTTTCTTCCCTCTTTCCTTTTTGTCTTCCTTTTAGTGAAGGTGATTTTCTCTAGTGGTACATTTTCATCTTTTATTTTTATTCTTGTGTATCCACTATGTTTTTTGATTTGAAGTCACCATGAAACTTTCAGGTAATATCTTATAACCCATGATTTTAAACTGATGACAACTTAACATTTATTGCATAAACAAACAAAAATCAAGCAAGTAAATTGAAAACTAATAAAAAACCCACACTTTAACTTCATCATTCTACTTTTAAACTTTTTGTTTTTTCCATTTATTTGTTATGCTATGGCTTAAGCTGTTGTAGTTATTATTTTTGCTAGGTTCATCTTTTAGTCTTCCTATTCTGGGTACGAGTAGTTTATACACCACAATTATATAACAAATGTTTGTTATAATATTGTGTTTTTTCTATGTACTTACCATTGCAAGTGAGTTTTGTACCTTCACATGATTTCCTATTACTCACTAATGTCTTTTTCTTTCAAACCAAAGAGCTCCCTTTAGTATTTCTTGTAGGACAGGTCTGGTGTTGATTAAATACTTCAGCTTTTGATTGTGTGGAAAACGATTTCTTTCTCCTTTATGTTTGAAGAACATTTTTACTGGATACATTATTCTAAGATGAAAGGTTTTTGTTGTTGTTGTTGTTGTTGTTCTGCACTTTAAATATGTCCTGACACTCTCTCCTGGCCTATAAGGTTGTCACTGGAAATTCTGCTGCCAGACTTATTGAAGCTCCATTGCATGTTGTTTATTTTCTCTTGCTCCTTGTAGGATCCTTTCTTTATATTTATCTTCAGGAGTTTGATTATTAAATGTCTTAGGTAGTCTTCTTTGTGTTAAATCTTCTTGGTGTTCTATAACCTTCTTGTACTTAGATATTGATGTCTTTCTCTAGGTTTGGAAAGTTCTTTGTTATGTTTTTGAATAACCTTTCTACCTCAATTTCTCTCTCTCTCTCTCTGTCTACACTTTAAGGCCAATAACTCCTAGATTTGGCCCTTTGAGGCTGTTTTCTGGGTTTTCCAGGCATATTTCATTCTTTTCATTCTTTTTTCTTTTGTCTTTTACTGTACATTTTCAAAAGCCTGTATTCAGGTTCACTATTTATTTCTTTTGCTTGATCAATTCTGCTAAGAGACCCTAATGCATTTTACAGTATGTCAATTGCATTTTCTGCTTGATTATTTTAAATTACTTTAATCTATTTGTTAAGTTTATCTAATAGGATTCTGAATTCCTTCTCTGAATTATCTTAAATTTCTTTGAGTTTCCTCAAAACAGCTATTTTGAATTATTAGTCACATATATCTGTGTCTCTGGGTTTGGTCACTCATGCCTAGTTAGTTCATTTGGTGAAGTCATGTTTTCCTGGATGGTTTTAATGCTTGTCAATGTTATTGGTGTCAGAGCATTGAAGAATTATATATTTATTCTTACCTTCATAGTTCAGCTTATTTGTACCTGTCCTTCTTGGGAAGCATTTCCAAGTATTCAGATGGTCTTGGGTGCTGTAATGTAAATCTTTCATCACTGCAGCTGTATTTAGGGGACACCCAAGCTCTTGCAGACGTGTAGAGGTACTGGCTTGGTGGTCTTGCGTAAAATCTGGAAGAGTTCCCTGGAATATGAGGCAGAGACTCTTGTTCTGCTCCCTTACTTTCACCCAAACAAATGGAGTTTCTATTCCTTTCTGAGCTGTCTGGAGCTGAGATAGGGGTGACACAGGTACCCCTGAAGCCACCACCACCACTGGAACTATGCTGAGTCAGACCCAAAGCCAGCATAGCACTGAGTCCTGCCCAAGGTTTGTGCTGACTACTGCCTGGCTACTGCCTATGTTCACTCAAAGCCCAAGGACCCTACAATAAGCAGATAGTGAATCCAGCCAGCTTTGTTTCCTTCTTTTCAGGATGATGAGTTTCCCTGGCACCAGGCCGCTCCAAAGATGTCATCCAGGACCAGGGCCTGGAGTCAAACACCTTGGGTTTTAATTAGTCCATTTGCATACTGCTATAAAGAACTGCCCAAGCCTGGGTAATTTATAAAGGAAAGAGGTTTAATTGACTCACAGTTCAGCACAGCTGAAGATTAAGAGAAAGCTAGGACCTCCTTCTCAAGGTGGCAGGAAGGAAAAGTGCCAAGTAAAGCGGGAAGAGCCCCTTATAAAACCATCAGATCTTGTGAGAACTTACTACCGTGAGAAAGGAATGGGGCAAACTGCTCCTATGACTCCATTACCTCCACCTGGTCTTTCCTTTAACAAGTGGGGACTACAATTCAAGATGAGATTTTAGTGGGGACATAGCCTAAATGTATCAGGTATCTTCCTGGTGTTTCATTCTACTGTGGCTAAGCTGCCACCCAAATCACAAGAAAAAGTTCTCACCACTCTTTCCTCCCCTTTTTACAAGCAGAGGAGTCTCTCCCTATGGCCACCACTACCACAGGCCCATGGAGATTACTGCTGGCTATCGCTGATATTCACTCAAGACCCAAGGGCTCTTCAGTCAGCTTTTAGTGAAAGCTGCCAGATCTGTGTCTCTCTTTTCAGGAGAGTGGGTTCCCCTCTGGTCCAAGCCAAGTCTAGCAACACCATCAAGCAGCACGGCCAGGAATCAGAGACGCCAGTAAACGCTCGGTACTCTACCCCACTGTGGCCCAGCTGGCATACAAGCTGTGAGGCAAAGTCCTCTTTACTTTTTTTCTCCTTTCCCTAAGCAAAGGGAGTCTTTCCCTTTGGCTAACATAGCTTGGAATGTGCTGGGTCACACCTAAAGCAAGCATAGCTCTGAGTTTCACCCAAGGTCCACAGCAAGTACTGCCTGGCCACCATTGCTGATTATTTAGGGCCCAAGAGCTCTTTAATCAGTAGTTGATGAATGCTGCTAGGACTTGGCCATTTGCTTCAAGACAGTGGGTTCCTTTCTGGTCCAGCGTGTGTCTAGAAATATAGTATAACAGGGCCTGAAATGGGTATTGAAGATGCAAGACAAAGTCCTCTTTACTCTTTCCTCTCCTCAGGCAGAAGGAATGGGGTTCTAGGACCTGAGAGTTCTTCTGCCTGGGGCTGGGGGAGGGATGGCTCAAGTACTCCCTTGGCTTCCTATGCTGGTGTCTCACTAGCTCATGTTTATCTCAAGTCCACTGACTCTGAACACTGCACAACACCTGGACTTGCCCAGGAATTGGAGTCCTTGTGGCCTAGACTGCCTTTTAAGTTTATTTAGAACCCCAGAGCCCTTTAGCCCATGGTGGAGGGGCTTGCTAAAACTCATATTCAGACTGCTGAGATGGTTAATTTTCCTCGGGCTATGGTTGGTCTAAATGCTCCCTCCGTGGTGGCATCGACTGTGTTCTACCTGATGTTGCTTTCCGCTTTGACTGGGCAGCACTGAGTTTCTCTTTTTATTTATTTATTATTGTTCTGTCATAAAATAATCCAAAATACCTGGAAGTAGAAGTTCCAGACTTGAATTTTTATTTATTCAATTTTTTAAAATAAATGCTTAAGTGGCATTAGGATAAAGCTGCTGCCAACATGTAAGACAGTAAATTTTGAGGGAAAAATGATCTTGATTATCAAATTTTAAGAAATTTGTGGAGAAAAGACCAGAAATTATTTACTTCCCCAGGACTGAAATAAATAAATAAATAAAAAGAGACTAAACAGTACAAAAGCTAAACAAATGCTTAAAATAATGACCATTACATCACATCTAGATTATGTATTTTACAATACCCACTTTTCACAAGTTAAAGGTAAACATTTTCTTTGTAGATCAAACAATGTATGGAATTTTTCGCTATTATTTGAAACAACAGTCTTTACTATACAGATTTTAATTTATGTGTGTTCTTTTAGAAATTTTTTCATATTTGTATGATGTAACTCACACAAAACTCATAAATCCATATGCATGTGCATGCACACTTATTCTAAAAAATTAGAATTAAATCTGCCAGGCCAGGGGCTGTGGCTCAAGCCCATAAGCCCAGCACTATAATCCGTATAATCCCTTGGCCTCAGAGGCTGAGGTTGGCAGATCACTTGAGGCCAGGAGTTCGAAACCAGCCTGGCCAACATGGCAAAACTCCATCTCTATTAAAAATACAAAAAATAGCTGGGTGTGGTGTTGGAAGCTTGTAATCCCAGCTATTCTGGAGGCTGAGGCAGGAGAATCAATTGAACCCAGGAGGTAGAGATTGCAGTGAACTAAGATTGCACCACTGCACTCCAGCCTAGACTACAGAGTATGACTCCGTCTCAACAAAAGAAAACAAAAAAAGAAGTAAACTTGCTAATTGACACCAATAGGTTTGCAATAGGTTTATATGGATACTACAAATAAATCAGGAAATGAATATGATGAGCATTTCTGATTATAGAGCCTCTGCTGGATGTGATTAATCCAAACCAGTCCAAGAAATGTTAGGGTAATTAAAATGAAAGCCACAGTGGGGGCGCCCAAGATGGCCGAATAGGAACAGCTCCAGCCTCCAGCTCCCAGCGTGAGCGACACAGAAGATGGGTGATTGCATTTTCAACTGAGGTACCGGGTTCATCTACTGGGGCGTGTCGGACAGTCATTGCTGGTCAGCACTGACCAGGCGAGTAAGGCAGAGGGAACATTGCAAATCAATAACCAACAATGAGAAATACCATCTCACACCAGTTAGAATGGCATCATTAAAAAGTCAGGAACCAATAGGTGCTGAGAGGATGTGGAGGTAATAAGGAACACTTTTACAACTGTGAGGGACTGTAGAACTAGTCCAACCCATTGTGGAAAACAGTGTGGCGATTCCTCAAAGGATAGAACTTAGAAAGACCATATTGACCCAGCCATCCCATTACTGGTATATACACAAAGGATTATAAATCATGCTGCTAAAAGATCACATGCACACGTATGGCTTATTGAGCACTATTCACAATAGCAAAGAAGACTTGGAACAACCCAAATGTCATCCGTGACAGACTGGATTAAGAAAATATAGCACTATATACACCGATGGAATTACTATGCAACCATAAAAGATGGATGAGTTTCCTGTCCTTATGTAGGGACATGGATGCAGCTGGAAACCATCATCTCCTCAGCAAAACTATCACAAGAAGAGAAAACTAAACACCTAGCATGTTCTCACTCATAGGTGGGAACTGAACGAATAGTATCACTTGGACACAGGAAGGGGAACATCACACACTGGGGCCTATTGTGGGGACGGGGTAGCATTAGGAGATATACCTAATGTAAATGATATGTTAATGGGTGCAGCACACCAACATGGCACATGAATACATATGTAACAAACTTGCACGTTGTGCACATGTATCCTAGAACTTAAAGTATAATAATAAAAATAATAAATAAATAAATAGAAAGCAAGCCACAGATGCATCTTTACCAGCCTAAAGCTTCTCTTTCTCTCAGGTATGATATGAAATGAAGGAAAAGTAGTTCCTTAGCTTTAAAATGTCTACATGCTTTTTAAAATTTACTACCAGTTCAGTTTGTTTTCCAAACAAAACACCAGCTTTAAAAATTGTGTTTAAAAGATCTTAGGGTGTTAGGGGATGCTGTTCAGCTCATTCAAGCCTGTAACATCATTCTACCTAAAGTCCTATACTATAAATTATTGATTTCATCAAATCCATTGAGATAGAACTGCACTACTCAATATGGAGAACCTACAAAAATGTCTCTGTATCTATTGCTGAAATTCAAAATAAGATTTGTGAAATTTGCTCTAGAGAGACAAGGAGTAAAGACATAGGAAACAAGAAAATGAATACTTGTAAACTTTTCAACTTTCCCTCAAAGTACATTTTCATTTTATATAATTTCAAACTTACAGAAAATTTACAACAATAGTACAAAAACTCTTATCTAGACTTTACCTGGATTCACTAATTATTTGCATGTTTCCCATTTGCTTTATTATCTCTTCTTCTTCCATTCCTTCCTCCCTTCTTTCTTCCATATTTTTGAGCTATTTAAGTGTTGTTGGAAATATTTTGCCTTTTTAACCCTAAATACTTCAGTGTGTCTTTTCTTAAAATAAGGATACCCTCTTACCACAGAAGTTATCAGCATCAGGAAATTTAATGTTGATATAATATTACCAAATCTGCAGTTTGTATTCAAATTTGTCAATTGTCCTGGTAATATCCTTTTTACTTATTCCTCCCATGTCCAGAATCCAATCTAGACTCATATACTACATTTAGTTTTCATGTTATTTGAGTCTTTCATTGTGAAATAATTCTTCAGTCTTTCTTTATCTTTCTTGTTTGGACATCTGTGAAGAGTACAAGCCGGTTATTCTCAAGGATGTTCCTCAATTTTTTTTTCTGATATTAGATTTTTTAAATGTGTATTTTTACTTAGCTACTTTCTGTATGCTCTGGCATGTTATGTCTAGGAAATATATCTGTCTTGCTTACTTGTGTTTCCCCATGATTAGTCCTGTGCCTGGGTACACAATAAGTACTCGTTGATTGATTTTTGAGTAGAAACATACCAATATGTGGCATTCATTTGATGCATATTATTTAATTTTTAATCCTTGCTAAAACTTCAAATCTAATTATCCTTAAGCCCATTTTTCAGATAAAGAAACTTAGGGTCAGAGTCTATTAATCACCAGAGTTACATAAGATTCTAATTTGCAGTAAGTACTAAGCTCCAAAGTTGTCCCTTCATCACAGATCTCTTCTATTCATACTGTGTTCACTCTCTGAAATTTTTCCATCTTCCAGGCATTGCACTTTCTGATTCTAGTGTCAACTTTAAAATCAATTATACTGCCAATTATTAAGATACAAATGTAACTGAATGGAATGACATAAACCTAAGGGCTAACGTATTTTTATCTGCTAAATACATGAATATATGCATCTTCCTACATTCAGTAGCTTCTGAGGATATTTCACAGTCTCATATCATTTGTCTTCAAATATAGTTTATAATAAGAATGGAAATTACCTTTGAACATGCAACAAAGTATTATGTTACTTCAAGATCTGTGAAACTGGGATGGGTGCAGTGGCTCATGCCTATAATCCCAGCACTTGGGGAGGCCAAGGCAGGTGGATCACCT
This sequence comes from Rhinopithecus bieti, assembly GCF_001698545.2. Lineage (NCBI taxonomy): Eukaryota > Metazoa > Chordata > Mammalia > Primates > Cercopithecidae > Rhinopithecus > Rhinopithecus bieti. The sequence continues at coordinate 330,016 of NW_016819681.1, read as the reverse complement.
GTGGTCAGGAGTTAGAGACCAGCCTGGACAACATGGTGAAACCCTGTTTCTACTAAAAATTCAAAAAAATTAGCTCAGCATGGTGGCAGGCACCTGTACTCAGGAGGCTGAGGCAGGAGAATTGCTTGAACCTGGGAGGCAGAGGTTGCAGTGAGCTGAGATTGATTGTGCCACTGCATGCCAGCCTGTGGGACAAAGTGAGACTCTGTCTCAGAAAAAAAAAAAAAAAAAAACTTGAAAATTTGGCCTCTTTTCATTTTCTTTTCTTTTCTTTTTTTTTTTTTTTGCAAAAGGACCAACTGTGGAGCCAGTAGTTACAAAGATTCTCTAAAGCAAGTACATGGAAGAGCCCAGGAATTATTCTTTCTTTTTTTCTCCATTTGTATTTGTAAAAATATCTATATTTTTTAAACATAGGATGATGCCAATTTCAGTTTTTAGTGAACGAAGGAGACACAGAAGGAGAAATTTGTATCTCATGTCTGAAAGAGTTTAAACTTACCTTGATTTTTTTTTATCCTGGCTAATGAAATTTTGTTCATTCTTTACTCAAGATTATAAAATGATTTGTGGGCCAATTGTATTAGATGGAATTAGAAGAGTTAAGTGGGAAATGATGATAACTAGCATTTATAGGCCATTGATTATATTCCAAGGCGTTGTGCAGAATACTTTGCCTGCAATTAAATGAATATTTAATGTAATATTTAGTCTCTTTTGTACTAATGTTTTCATGACATTTTGTACCTATAATAATATCTAACATAAAATAACATTAATATTAGTAACCATTCTAAAATTGCTTTGAGTTAATTCTTGTATTTCTGCTCTGAATTTTCTTTTCTTTTGATCAGTGTCATTGTCAGGACCATTATTTTAATTTACGCTTTGTTGCTTTTAATTTATATCTCTAGAATTCTGGGCATGGACACATTTTTAATCACTAGGGAGAAGAAAAACAAAGTTATTATTAGGTTATCACAATTACTTTTGCACCAGCCTGATATAAAGAGGTCTCTAATATAAGGAGATCTCTTGCATATTCATTGTATTATACCTTAAAGGCATATGAATGGAGAAACTGTAAAACACCAGCAGCAGAAAAGTATAAAATAAATTGCTTTTAGAAGTGGAATTCGGTGTTTTGATTGGTATCATTTTTCAGAATATAGATTGAGATCAGAAAGTTTTACATATGGATTACTATATTCAGAATCTTAGGCAATAAGGATATTAATTTGGATAATGATAGAAGCAGTAAATAAAGTAAGATGGGAACTCTTTCTCCTCCCTATCCTTAACTACATTTCTGCAAACTACTGTGGTTCTATGTATAGTTGTTCACAAGCTGAAAAACTAGACTAAGCACTGTTCACCCTTCTCCTGGCCTCTGCTTTAATCATACCTCTGAACACACCCTCACACAGACCCAATTCTACCATGAGAATGAAAGATGACAGTGACCTACACAGATGATAAACTTCTCCCACATGACTACTGCCACAGAGTTATAAGTGGAACATCCAGTTTGCTTCAGCTTTAATAACCAGAAAAGAAAATGAGCTTTTTAAGTATTACAGGAAAATTGTATTAAATTTCTTGGGAAAGGGCCATTAAGTCCAGGTTGGGGTTTTTGAACCAGGATAAAACTATTGAATAAAAGATACTGCTCCAAGCAAGACTACTGTTTAACAAATATTTGCCCAAAGAATAATTTATAAAACACTAGTTGTCAAAGATAATCTTGGAGAAAGTGGTTGGTGTTTAAATATTTGGAAAATGTGTTATTACATGGTCGCCCTCACATATTAGAGTATTGGTGACTCCAAGATGTCTTGCAATATGAAAAGCAATTTTAACATTGTTTAATGAAACATTTCCCCAGTATATATTAATGTTTCCTCATCAGGAAACAACTTTAAAACCACAGAAAATATGAGAATGTATGTTAGGCAAGAAAATGATAAGACAGAAAAAGGAAATCATCCGGTTCCAAAAAAATACCTTTCCACAGAGAGTTGGACACCTCCCCAGTTAATAGCACTGGCAAGAAGCCAGCATAAATATTGAACACATTTCCTTTCTGGGAGCTGAACTGCTGCATTCCATCTGAAAGAAATCAGTACTTCCATATTTTACGTTCTTAAAAAAGAAGTAAGGAACCTAATTCTCTCTACAAAGCTTCTAAAATCCAGACCAAACCTTTTTTGTGAACATCATGTGCTATTTCTAAGCTGCCTGCTTGACACCTCTGCTATGATGCCTTGCAGGCACCTCAAGGTTAACATTTCCAAAATTAAACTTCAGTGAACTTTTCTCCATAAGTATGCTCTCTGCAGGGATGTCTTCGCAGGGGGTGGTTCCACCATCCCCTGCTGTTTCTGTTGATAACCTAGAATTTACCTTCTACCCATCTTTTTCCACACATACCATTTCCCCCTCACCTATTGATCTTACCTCCAAAATCCCCATTTCTCTACTTCTCTTTACATCCAGCACCAGGATTCTAGCCAAATACACAATCATCTCTTCCCAGCAATATTCTCCTAAACATTTTCTGTCTGGCTTTATGTTGCCTTCCTCTTATTGCCCATAATATGTTTTCCACAATTTAATGAGATGGACCTTTGAAAAACACTCATATAACCAGATCATTCCCTTGCTGCTTATGTTGCTCTTAGGATTAAGGCTCATTTCCTTAACCTGGCCCACAGGACCCTGTGTGATGTCCTGAAAACCCATGTCACTTCTTTTTGTGGGGATTTTTCTCCTTTTCCTTTTAGTCATAACAGTCTTCTCTCAATTTCTCATAAGTTCTATGGTCATTTTTGTCTCGATTTCTGCAAATGTTCCTTCTTTCAGAGGTGTTCCCCATCCCATCCAGTACTCTCTCCCACTAAATGATGGATTTGTATGTATTCTTCAGAACTAATGTCTCAAGAAAAGCCTTTCCTGAATCCGTGGATCATGTTGGAATCCTATATGGATGCAATCCATTCACTTACAAAATACTTGGTAATCAGTTTTTCAACAATTGAAATGTAACAATTAATGAAATAATGCATGTAGCTCTACATTAGACATTTTAGAAATTGATGACAGGAAAGAATTTCCTGTAAGTTTCTGTTCTTTCATTCACTTATTTAATATCCAAATACTAAGACCTTTTTTTATATTCCAGGCATTCATTTAAAAAATATTTTCTTTTATTTTTTTAGTTGACATATTATAATTGCACATACTTAAGGGATACAGAGTGATATTTTGATACATGTGTACAGTGTATAATACTCAAATCAGGATAATTAGCACATGTGTGTCCTCATTTATTATTTCTTTGTATTATAAACATCAAAACTCTTCTCTTGTAGCTGTTTCAAAACATACAAATAAATTATAGTTAACCATATTCAATCTATGGCACCACAGATTGCCAGAACTCATTCCTCCCATCTAGCTGTAATTTTGTATATTTTAAACAACCTCTTCCTATTCTCCTCTTCTCCATATCCTCTAATACTCACGATTCTACTGTCTGCTTCCAAGAGCTCAATATTTTTTAGCTCCCACATGTGAGTGAGAACACACGGTATTTATTTCTGTGCCTGACTTATTTCACTTAATATGATATCCTTCAGGCTGCTGTGAATGATAGGATTTCATTCTTTTTATGGCTGGATAGTATTCCATTGTGTGTATACATCATATTTTCTTTATCCATTTACCTCTCGATTAATATTTAGGTAATTCCATATCTTAGTGATTGTGAATAGTGCTGCAACAAACAAAGGAGTGTAGGTGTCCTTTTTATATACTGATTTCCTTTCCTTTGAATAAGTAACCAGTGCTGGGGTTGCTGGATCATATGGTAGATTTATTTTCAGTTTTTTGAGAAAACTCCACACTGTTTTCCCTAATGGACGTCCTAATTACATTTCCACCAACAGTGTACAAGGGATCCATTTTTACGGCATCCTCACCAGCATTTACTATTTTTGTCTTCTTGGTAATAGCCATTCTAACTGGGGTGAGATGATATTTCATTATAGTTTTGATTTGTATTTCCCTGACGATTAGTGGTATTGAGCATTTTTTTTTTCATATATTTGTTGGCCATTTATTTGTATGTCTTCGTTTGAGAAATGTTTATTTAGATCCTCTGCCCGCTTTTTAACCAGATTATTTGTTCTGTGAGTGTTTGTGTTAAGCAGGGTGTGTGTGTGTGTGTGTGTGTGTGTGTGTGTGTGTGTGTGTGTGTATTGCTGTTTAGCTGTTGAGTTTCTTGTATATTCTGGATATTAGTCTCTTGTTGGATGTATAGTGTGCAAATATTTTCTCCCATACTACAGATTTTTTTCATCACTTCTTGATTGTATTCTTGGCTGTACAGAAGGTTTCTGGTTTAACATAGTCCATTTGTGTTTTGTTTGTTTGTTTGTTTGTTTTTGTTTTTGTTTTTTGTAGCCTGTGCTTTTGAAGTCTTGGCAATCAAATATTTGGCTACCTCAATGTTCTGAAACATGTCCCCTATGTTTTCTTGTAGCAGGTTTATAGTTTTGAGTCTTATGTTTCAGTATTTAATCCATTTTGAGTTGAGTTTTGTTGCCAGATACTCTTCTAGAGGTCAGTGAGCCAGAACTGAGTTAGACAAAGAAAGCTTCTGCCTTTTGCAGATTTTCTCTCTCTGGGTCAGATTCTCTATTTTGCCTTGGAGTGAGGAGAGCAGTTAAATAAGTTGCCCTCCAAGATGCTTCTTGTCTCAGGTATTCCAGACAGCCTCACAGGCCCAAGGTTCCTTTTCCGCATACCCACCCATGGGGCTAGCCCCATCTTCCATGGTGACAGGAGACCATGGTGACAAGGCTCCTTGCACTGTCTGAACAACTTCTGAGTACATCTGAGTACAACTCCTGTGACTGGAGTTAGGGCAAGTACCTTACATGGTTCTTTCCAGCACTCTGAAAATATCCATTTGAAATGAATGTGTTGATTGCCTTCAATCTCAGCTGAAGGGGAGAGATAGAGATTAGATTTCTGACTGGTTCCTCACAAACACTGTGGTATTTTACAACTTTGTAAATTATTTTCTCTTACCATTTTGGCTGGACAGATGCAAAAACTATCTTGAAGGAGCAATTGCATTTCATTAGCTGCATTCGGCATCTTCATTTGTTTTTATCTGGCAATGCATTTTGCGTTATTATTTGAAGTGTGTTTTTCTTATCTGTTGTAGGCACTACACTTTATTCCTATTTGCTGATTTAAATAGATTTCTAACCAAGGAAAAGCACAAGATTCTCACATTGCTGTGCACTACATTTCTGGCCTGGAAACATATGCTATTTGTGATACTTTAAGTGCAATGACATTTATGTAACTGTATTATTGGTTGCAAAATAACTTTAAAAGTAACTTTATTAACTACATTAAATAGAAACAACAAATACTAGAAACCTGTATTTTATGCCACAGTCCCAGTAGGTGTTATCTTATAATATTGCATTATGGAATCTCAGGGCTTTAAAGAAAGAACATTAGGGTTTATATTTTCTCACCTGGCATAAAATGTAATACAATGTTTCATTTATCTTCAATGGTTTCTTTTCCTTGAATTATTTGTAATGAAAAAATATACTTGTACATTGCTCTGTTAAGAGAGAAAAAAATAATATCGGGAACATCCATGGTTTATATTTAGAAAATTCTCTGATTGCTATCCCCAAGCCATCACTCTACAGCTTAATATTTATTTGAATTTTTATTTCAATAGTGAAGCTTTCTGCAGTAATTTAGAAAAATAGGTTATCCAGTTATAATAGAATTGGGCAATAGAATTTAGTTCTACCCTGGGGTTATATTACAGGTAAAAATGTGTATTTTCGTTGACTTGGAACAAAGGTTTTATTTTTTATTAGATATATAGCTTCTTGTCAGTTACAAATAAGAGTGTCGATATCAACAAAATAAGAGCTCCTATTCATTAGTCCCATAACATGTGCCCAGCAAGGTGGCATTACATAAATATGTCTCATTTAGTTCTAATAGTGATCTTTTGGAGAAATATTGTTATTTCCATTTTTAAGGATGAATAACTGAGAATTGGAGGTATGAAACTTACACAAATTCCTGTGACTAGAAAGCAATAAAGTATAAGCTCTGGCCTGCCTGACAGCAAAGCTGATATTCCTGACCTCTATCGTCAATCTCCAGTGTCCCTAACTCCAAAATATAGGTCTTCTTAATGTGATCATCTCGCAAAATGATTTTGCCCATTATTTGTGCAAGCTGATATTCTTGGGTAGAAACAATAGAATATGATCTACAAGTCTTAGTTACATTAAATTTGAAAACAAATAAGGAGACAAAAAATTTCAGGAAGGATAGCGATTAGCCGGCATGTGCCCATTGCAGTGAATTATAATAGTTTTACTAAAATGGGAATCTCTCTGTGCATGTGTGTGGAGCAACACTCAGGCACACTGGCGGTGATCTTGAGAAACAGGGTGCTGATTTGAATAGAATTGTTTCATCAAGTACTGTCTTTTGCCTGAATGCCAAAATTAGTGGTACATTAGTACATTGATGAAACTAGTAAATCTACTCCTGAGATATTTTATATACTAGTAGATGAATGGTGGTGATGGTTGGAGAGAGAACCTATGGGCTAGATAATAGAGAATTGAAGGGGAAAATGTCAAAGCAAAATGTTGGGTAGGCAAACTAAATGCATTATCAGCTTCTAAGCCATGAGGGAAAATCCATGTAGGAGGAAATGGGATGGAAATAAGGAGGAGATGGGGGCAGATGGTTACGCTTGGAGGCAGAGAGCTGGAGACAAAGCCTGCAGTGATTCCCCAACATAAGCAGAACACCAGTTCGAGCAATACCTTATGCATATCCTCTGGGGTTTGGGTAGGCTTGTGCCATGTGAGTTTCTGAAGGTGGAAAAGTATGTAATTTTTCTTTTAAGACTGCTCAATAGGAATGCAGCATAGAATTTTTCCCCCTAGAAGAATGTCTTCTTCTTGCAGACACGGATGGCAGCTATTATAATCTCCAAGAATGTTATTGTTCATAAAGTAGGAAGACTCATGAAGATTAGTAGTGAGACAGGACCCAAAGCCTCAGAACCAGGAAGAAATAAACTTGTCATAGAGTCATTACCAGAATGAAGTTATGAAATAGAAGTGGAATTTTATGGAAAGACTATAGTTGTGAACTACAATTATTGTATTAGGTCACTTGCATGGTAAGAACAATCTTGATGCAAAAGGCAATTAGAGTACCAAGGCTGAAATTACTCAATATTCAGATGTATTAGTTTGTTTTCACTTGCTGGCAAAGAAATACCCAGGACTGGGCAATTTACAAAAGAAAGAGGTTTAATTGGACTTACAATTCCACATGGCTAGGGAGTACTCAGAATCATGTCTGGAGGCAAAAGGCTCTTGTTACATGGTGGCAGCAAGAGAAAATGGGTCCCTCTCACAACATGTGGGAATTCTGGGAGATACAATTCAAGTTGAGATTTGGGTGGGGACACAGCCAAACCATATCATTCCACCCCCAGCTGCTCCAAATCTCATGTTCTCACATTTCAAAACTAATCATTCCTTCCCAACAGTCCCCCAAGGTCTTAACTCATTTCAGCGTTAAAGTCCACAGTCCAAAGTCTCATCTGAGACAAGGTCAGTCCCTTCTGCCTATGAGCCCGTAAAATGAAAAGCAAACTAGTGACTTCCTAGATACAATGGAAGTACAGGTATTGGGTAAATACAGCCATTCAAAATGGGAGAAATTGGTTTAAAAAAAAGGGCGGGGGGGTGAGGGGGCGGGGCTACAGGCCCCGTGTAAGTCCGAAATCCAGCAGGGCAGTCAAATTTTAAAGCTCCAACATGCTCTCCTTTGACTCCAGGTCTCGCATCCAGGTCACACGGATGTAAGAGCTAAGTTCCCATAGTCTTGGACAGCTCTGCCCCTGTAGCTTTGCAGGGTACAGCCTCCCTCCAGGCTGCCTTCATGGGCTGGTGTTGAGTGTCTGCGACTTTTCCAGGTGAACAATGCAAGCTATTGGATCTACCATTCTGGGGTCTGGAGGATGCTTGCCCTCTTCTCACAGGCCTACTAGGTGGTGCCTCAGTAGGGACTCTGTGTGGGGGCTCCAACCTCACATTTCCCTTCCACATATGGAGCAGAGGTTCTCCATGAGCGTCCCAGCCCTGCGGCAAACTTCTGCCTGGGCATCCAGGCATTTCCATACATCTTCTGAAATCTAGGCAGAGGTTCCCAAGCCCCAACTCTTGGCTTCCATGCATTCACAGACTCAACACCATGTGGAAGCTACCAGGACTTGGGACTTGCACCCTGTAAAGCCATGGCCTGAGCTCTACCTTGGGTCCTTTCAGCCATGGCTGGAGCAGCTAGGACAGGACATCAAGTCCCTAGGCTGCACACAGCACAGGGACCCTGGGTCTGTCCCATGAAATCATTTTCTCCTATGCCTGTGGGACTGTGATGGAAGGGTCTGCCATGAAGACCTCTGGCATGCTCTGGAGACATTTTTCCCATTTTCTTAGGGATTAACATTCAGCTTCTCAGTTATTTATGCAAATTTCTGCAGCTGGCTTGAATTTCGCCTCAGAAAATGGGTTTTTCTATCACATTGTCAGGCTGCAAATTTTTCAAACTTTTATGCTCTGCTTCCTTTATAAAACTGAATGCCTTTAACAGCACCCAAGTCACATCTTGAATGCTTTGCTGTTTAGAAATTTCTTCCACCAGATACCCTAAATCACCTCTCTCAAGTGCAAAGTTCCACAAATCTGTAGGGCAGGGGCAGAATGCTGCCAACCTCTTTGCTAAAATGAAACAAGAGTCACCTTTGCTCCAGTTCTCAACAAGTTCCTCATCTCCATCTGAGACTATCTCAGCCTGGACCTTATTGTTCATATTGCTATCAGGCTTTTAGTCAAAGCCATTTAACAAGTCTCTAGAAAGTTCCAAACTTTCCCACATTTCCTTCTTCTGAGCCCTCCAGTCTAGTCCAACCTCTGTCTGTTACCCAGTTCCAAAGTGACTTCCACATTTTTGGGTATCCTTTCAGCAATGCTCCACTCCCAGTACCAATTTACTATATGAGTTTGTTTTCACACTGCTGATAAAGACATACCTGAGACTGGGCAATTTACAAAAGTAAGAGGTTTAATTGGACTTACAGTTCCACATGGCTGGGTAGTTCTCAGAATCATGGCTGGAGGCAAAAGGCTCTTCTTACATGGTAGCAGCAAGAGAAAGTGAGGAAGAAGCAAAAGCAAAAACTCTTGATAAACCCATCAGATCTCACGAGATTTATTCACTATCTTGAGAATAGCATGGGAAAGACCTGCCTCCATGATTCAGTTACCTCCCCCTGGGTCCCTCCCACAACAGGTGGGAATTCTGGGAGATACAATTGAAGTTGACATTTTGGTGGGGACACAGCCAAACCATATCACCACAGATAATAAACTTTAAGTCACAGTTAAATTGGATCACCTGATGGAGAAAGACTGTGGATCACAGGATAAATAATACAGATTGCTTTCTTCTTGAGGCATGCTTTTGTTGAAGGTCTTGGATTGGCCCCTGAAGTCATGCATCCCTTTTTTTGAAACTAGGCTTATCACATGATTATTTTGAGAGATTATGTTTAGCAATAGAGCAATAGCACTCACTCCAATAACCAAAATCATGCGTCACTTTTTACCATTGCATATGTATTCCTAAAAGCAGAGGATATGTTAACCACTGTGAACAAATCCCTCTGACAAATAGATTGTTTCAAACATGTCACTCTGTTGGCCAGGAACTTACATCCAGTTATTGAAAAGCTAAGTATAATGCAAAGTATTTAGTTTTTCCAAGGTCACCTCTTAGTTGTCTCCCTTTTACACAATTACAATTAGATCGCTGTAGAGGGTCAGTCCTTTTTCTTCTGCCAGTCAAACTTTATCATTTTAAACTTACCTTTATCTTCTTGTTATTACTATTGTATTATAAAATATAGTAAGTATGAAAATGAGCAAGAATATCACATTTGTAAAGGAAGCCCCTATACAGCAGATGGGGACGATGATCTCGTTCACATCTAGGACTCTGGATGAATAAACTTAGGTTCTGTTTCTTTTTCATTTCATTTTCTTCTCTTCTCTTTTTCTTTTGCTTTTTTTTTTTCTGAGACATAGTCTCACTCTCACACCCAGTCTTCGATGCAGTGGCATGATCACAGCTCACTGCAGCCTCTATCTCCTGGGCTCAAGCAGATCCTCCCACCTCAGCCTCTTGGGTACTGGGATTACAGGCATGTGCCGCTAGACATGGACAATTTTTTTTCTTTTTTAGAGAGACAGGGTCTCACCGTGTTTTCCAAGCTCATTTCATGTACCTGAGCTCAAGTGATCCACATGCCTGGGCCTCCTAAACTGCTGGGATTTCAGACACGATCCACTATGTCTGGCCAATAAACTCAGGTTCTTACCCACCTGTGAAAAACCACAAAAATATACCCTTCTTTGAATTACGGAAGAATTAATTGTCTGTGTCATGCCAGTAGTACTTAGCATGTGCCAGTATGGAACTGGCATGCAGTAGACATTTAATAAATGATGAAGCTAACCCTCTTACCACCATAACTCAATGAGTTAATCAAAAATACTCAATTTTGTAACATGCGGATTAATTAAATGGTCAAGCTGAATCTATGCAGCACGGTAAACTGAGAATTTGAAAACAGACTGCAAAATTTAGGTAAATTCAAGTTTTTGTTTGGTTTGGCACCACTGAGTAGTGTTTCTTCGCCCAGGCTTCAGTTTTAACAGAGACGATTTTGAATCCAGAATCATCTTTCTTAAGCTTCCGATTTCTTGAGAAGCATCAGAAGCTTAAGAAATCACCTCCCTGTTTAGGTGATATTTATTGGCTGGATTTGGGGAGATGGATATGGGAGAATATTGGAGATAAGAGAAACCATCTTCTTCCTCCCCGTTTTTGGGGGTGGAATTACCTGCATTTTCCATGTAGCTTGGTTTTTATTTCATGCCCTGTCTCCACTCCCTGCAAGAAGGTAAGAACTTTAGTTTCTATCTCCTATATCACCTGCTTCCTCCAGCCATTTTAAGAACAGAGCCAGCAAGAAGGATAAACAGCCAGTTGCCTATAGTGTTGCATCCAAATTTATGTTACTGTACTGTGTTTTGTAGGAGGAAGGAGGAATTTTATAAAGATTTTTTCCTTTGTTTGATGAAATAACTTGTCATACATTTTCACAATGATGTTCAATTTGTAGTAACACAGAAATATCTGTTGGTAACAATAAAAAATGATTTTTACGATAAAAGTTAAAAGTCAGTCTCAGGCATTCCAGTGAACTCACAGGGACGTCACCAGATTTCTAAGTGTTTCAAAGCCTAGACAGCCTTGCAGGCCACTTGCTTGGGGCTAGTCATAGTTTCAACATTAGATTGTGCTGCATTCCTTTTCATTCTGTTATATTTTTGTAAAGCTTCCTTTTCAGTGGTTGCTGTGATATGATGCAAGTAAAACACACAAGTGAGTGAGGACAGGGAAGTGAGGGTGGGGATATCTAACATTATTCCAAAGTTTAGTAAATTGTTTTGGGTCCAACAGGAACATGGATTCCCTTAGTAAGTCACTGTGATAATTTAAGAATGAAATAGAAATAATGTTTTACCTTCAGTTAATATATATTAGTGAATCATGTTGCTACTATGTTGTTAGGATATAACCACTTAGGATATAAAAATTATGTTGTTTACACCTAACTAATTAACAAACAGAACTCACATATTTCTTTTGGCCTAGGGGCACCGTGTCAATATTACTAAGACACTAAAATTGCTACAGAATGAGAAAGTTTAGAAACCTCTAGGTTGAGGAGTTATTCTAAGTTTACTAGGGTTCCTCAGACCCTTGTGAGCCCTTGTGAGCCTAAAAGTAATTAAAACTCCCATCAGGAGAATGTGTCAAAAACCATAATTTTGAGAATATTGATCCGTATGTGTTTACTTGAAACAAAGAACATACTGGGGTGAGTTACTTAGAGACAAATTTCATCTGCTATGGGTCAAACATCATCTAATACATATGTGTTAAAATTCAGGCGTTGAAGTTGTCATTATTATAAGACCCTTGTTACAGCAAAAAAAAAAAAAAAAAAAAAAAAAAAACTGAGGTACAGAGAGAATTATTAACACAGCAAAGCAATGAGAAGACTTGACTCAATATTGTGCTTTTGAGGACTTATGTTGTATCTTATCTTCCAAATGGGGGTGGAGGGCAGCTCTTATGCTGTGATTAGATAAAATCTGACTTTTACCTTAAAATAATTCAATTTGAAATAATTTGAGTATCTTTTCTTGTTTTCTTTTTTGTCCAGCTTATGTTTATCAATGATGTTATAAATATGGCTCAACAAAGCAGGTTGGAAGGGATCTCATTTTTCAAAATTCTGTTCTTTGCTACAGGCTACATGTGCCTTCATTGTGTGTGATTATATGTGAGTGAGTTTACTACCATAATTAGAAATTACTTACTCTAATTTTCTCTAATTTCCAAATACTACAGTGGTATCTTTGTGTAAGCCTAAATAAATTACTCTCTCAGGCATCATATTTATTTTAGTTATGTGAACATTAAAAAAAAAAATGGATGGGTGGGTATAGTATTTGCTGAAGTTAAATAGAAGGGCAAAAATGCTCTCTCTTCCTTGAATGTTTAGAAAACACAGGGGTTTAGTTGAGGTAAAAATATGAGTTAATGTCATTTTCCTGGAAGCTACCCTATTTAAAAATAGCCACTAACAACCAAAGCTGTTGAATAAACTGTGTTTTAGCCATTTGATAGAAATTTTCTTACAAGTATTACTTGGATGTAAATATTTAATCTTGCTGAAATTATATTTGTTCAGGAAGTTTCAAGTATAGCAGAATGAATATAGTCATAAAAGATGAATCAAAGGAGAATAATATAATGAAACATCAGAATGGAACTCAAAGAGCCAGTCAATTTTACATTTTTTCCAGATGTTTTACTGTCATCCAAAAACTAAGTAATTACCCATTGAGCTTGATGTAACTTTTTAGAGGAAAAAAAAAGTTTTATTCTGAGCCTCTAGTTTGTAAGTTCTGCTGCTTGCCTGAAATGTGCATTTCCCACATGACCTTTACAAATGTTTTATTAGATTTAATTAAACAGAAACGGGAAAGAAAGGAAACACTTGAGGAAAATCTAGCCAGCAGAGAAGATAATATTGTAGAGTACTCAGGTTTGACAATTGTGGTAGTTTGTAACCCAACAAAGAACATAAAGTTGGAAAATAAAGAAGATAGACACCTGTAATCTTGACTTTGTGATTGCTGACTGTGTTTAGTAAGGGGAGATGAATAGATAGTACTTAAGGCATCATGGGAAACCTCTTTGAAAGTCTGAGAAATGAGTTTACAGACCATGAACATTTTTCGTGTAACTAGCAATTCTACCTTTGGCATCAGAAATTTCATTTGAGTTTAGTTTATGTATGATATAAAAGGTAACGGAAATGTTTAGTTTTAGAACTTTTTTGAAAGAATCATAAAATATATTAAGTATCAGGTACATTTTTATACTATTGTATAAAAAGACTTGGATACCAGTCACCAAAACTTAGTCTATAATTATATGAAATAAATATATTTAGGTGGCTGTTTTATGCCAGACTCTGAGTTAGTAGTTAAATTTGAAGTATTTAATTATCACAAGCACTTTCTGAGTTAGGTTTTATTATAAAACCTATTATTCTCTTTTAGGAAAGAGAATAATAGCGAAGATGCCAGGCAAGGAAATACAAATCAGTGAGAAAAATCAGAGTATTTCACTGAAGGGTCAATTCAGGATATTTAAGCCATGAGAAGAGAGAGGAAACCATCATAGTTACTATATCATAGTTACATCATATATAACAATTAAAAGCAGCATTCTGGATAGGAATGTATGACATCATTGGTACATAGTTGCTTAAAAAGAGTCCCATTATTCTTTCCTCAAGAGAGTCCTGTGTTGAGATCAGAGGGTAGTTAGGTCCTGAAGATCTAAAATAATGGAGTTCCTCAAATGTCGTGGTTTTTCAACAATCTCATCTAGTTAATGATCTTTGTGGAAAAACATAGCATTCAGTTTTACTATCTCCATGCAAGTGCTGCAGAAATGGAAAGTTTTCTTTCTATTCTTTTCCAGGGGCTAACTAAAAGAATATAAACTCAAAAAAGGGGGAGAATCCTACCTTCAAGCCAATAATTTAGAAAATGCATGGTATATATAGAACAAATTTAAAAGTTGAAGGGTTTATTTAAGTATGTATAGTGAAAGTGGGGCCTGAGTAAAGACCATGTAGGTGCACCAACAGCTTCACTTTTTAAAGAAGCAAAGCATTGTCATGGAAAACAAGTAGTGGAGAGACAGTGGAAGAACCCTAATTCAGAAAATAGGGTCTTATTCAACATAGTATTGGAAGTTCTGGCCAGGGCAATCAAGCAAAAGGAAGAAATAAAGGGTATTCAAATACGAAGAGCGAAAGTCAAATTGTCTCCGTTTGCAGATGATACGATTGTATATTTATTTAGAAAACCCCATGGTCTCAGCCCCGAATCTCCGTAAGCTGATAAGCAACTTCAGAAAAGTCTCAGGATATACAATCAATGTGCAAAAATCACAAGTATTCCTATACACCAATAATAGACAATCAGCCAAATCCTGAGTGAACTCCCATTCACAACTGCTACAAAGAGGATAAAATACCTAGGCATACAACTTATAAGGGATGTGAAGGACCTCTTCAAAGAGAACTGCAAACCACTGCTCAAGGAAATAAGAGAGGACACAAATGGAAAAACATTCCATGTTTATGGCTAGGAAGAATCAATATCATTAAAATGGCCATACTGCCCAAAGTAATTATAGATTCAATTCTATCCACATTAAGTAACCATTGACTTTCTTCATAGAATTAGAAAAAACGACTTTAAATTTCATATAGAACCAAAAAAGAGCCCATATAGCCAAACAATTCTAAGCAAAAGGAAGAAAGCTGGAGGCATCATGCTACCTGACTTCAAACTATACTACAAGGCTACAGTAACCAAAACAGCATGGTACATGTACCAAAACAGATATACAGACCAATGGAACAAAACAGAGGCCTCAGAAATAATGCCACACATCTACAACCATCTGATCTTTAACAAACCTGACAAAAACAAGCAATGGAGAAAGGATTCCCTATTTAATAAATGTTTCTGGGAAAACTGCCTAGCCATATGCGGAAAATTGAAACTGGACCCCTTCCTTACACCTTGTACACAAATTAACTCAAGATGGATTAAAGACTTAAAGGTAAGACCTAAAACCATAAAAACCCTAGAAGAAAACCTAGGCAATACCAAGTTAGGACATAGGCATGGTCAAAGAATATCGGAGTAAAACAACCAAAACAATGGCACAAAGCCAAATTGACAATGGGCTGATAAACTAAAGAGGTCTGCACAGCAAAAGAAGATACATCAGAGTGAACAGCCAACCCTACAGAATGGAAAAATTTTGCAACTACTCATCTGACGAAGGGCTAAACCCAGAATCTACAAAGAACTCAAACAAATTTATAAAAAGCAACTCCATCAAAAGGGGAGTGGGCAAAGGATATGAACAGACACTTCTCAAAAGAAGACTTTTCTGCAGCTAACAAACATGATAAGAAGCTCGTCATCACTGGTTGTTAGAGAAATGCAAATCCAAACCACAATGAGATACCATCTCATGCCAGTTAGAATGCTGATCATTAAAAAGTCAGGAAACAACAAATGCTGGAGAAGGTGTGGAGAAGTAGGAACACTTTCACACTGTTGTTGGGAGTGTAAATTAGTTCAACCATTGTGGAAGACAGTGTGGAGATTCCTCAAGGATCTAGAACCAGAAATACCATTTGACTCAACAATCCCATTACTGAGTATATACCCAAAGAATTATAAATCATTCTACTATAAAGACACGTGCACACATATGTTTATTATGACACTATTCACAATAGTAAAGACTTGGAACCAACCCAATGTCCATCAATGATAGACTGCATAAAGAAAATGTGGCACATATACACCATGGAATACTATGCAGCCATAAAAAAGGGTGAGTTCATGTCTTTTGCAGGGACATTGATGAAGTTGGAAACCATCATTCTCAGCAAACTAACACTGGAACATAAAACCAAATACTGCATGTTCTCACTCATAAGTGGGAGTTGCACAATGAGAACACATGGACACAGGGAGGGGAACATCACACACACCAGGGCCTGTTGGCTGATGGGGGGATAGGGGAAGGATAGCATTAGGAGAAACACCTAATGTAGATGACAGATTGATGGGTTCAGCAAACCACCGTGGCACTTGTATACCTACGTAACAAACCTGCACGTTCTGCACATGTATCCTGGAACTTAAAGTTTTAAGAAAGGAAAGGAAAAAGGAAAAAAGAAAAAGGCAAGAAAGAAAATAGGGACCTGGAGATGAAGGCTGAACTCAGAAAGCACTCACCTAGTTTAGACTACCTTAAAATACTTGAGCTCAATAGCATTCCAATACAGCTACACTCCACTGAGAGGCCCAACAATAAACATAGCCACCCTGACTGATGGGATGGAAAAGGCACAGCACATCAGGATGGAGGATGAAACACAGGCTCTCAAGTAGAAAACATTTCTAATGTGTGCACACACAGACACACACACTCACAAATATCTAAAAGGGCGCCATGTCATATAGAATTTTTAAACACTATTGAAAAATCAGGGAATATATATGTAGTATTTTGCCAAAAATTCTGTTTCCCTAAGAATTCTTGTAATTCAATTGGAAAATGAAGTTTCCAACAGAAACTTAAGTAGATGATAAAAGGAATTGTCACAAAACAAATGAACAATGAGTGTATTAAATATCACAATATCACTAGTAACTAAATACATGTACGTTAAAGAGCAAAAATGGTAAAAAGGTAAAATTTTGGGATATTAAGTAAGGACATGAAATACTGCAAAACCCAATGTATTTAAGGAAAATAGACCATTCCTAGAGGGCAATTTGTCAGTGTAATTGCTAAAAATATAATAATTGTTTAATTTTAAAGTTTATCATTGTTAATTTTATTCTAAACTCCCACACAAGATTTTAGATCAAAGGCAGATTTCTTATACTTCATAGCAAAATTATTTTCAATTGTAGCATAATAGTTAATTTCACATTTTTTGTTCTATATTTTCAACATTTTACAGTGAACAATGAAATTGAGAAAAAATGACAAGGAATGAAATAAGTATTTGTCTCATGCAACTGGAAAACATAGAGAAAGCAAGTGTATGGATTATAGCAGAATCTAATGAATTAGAAAAATAAAACTGATAAATTAAAATATTATATGCCAATTCAGTATATCAAAATCTGGTATTTTGCACGATAAAAATGGCATGTACAAATATATAATATTAGATGTGAGAAGCAGGGTAGTTATCTGACTATATGTCCGAAACCCTCCAGCAATATTGAATATTTTACTATAAAATGTAAATTTTCTAAGAGACTTAAGGAATTTAAGGAAGAGCAGAAAATCAGTACCTATGGAAAACTTGTCAGTGCAAAGAAAGAAGAGAAAACTTGCCTCCTAAGAGAGTTTCTGGGTTCAGAATGTTTTATTAATACCAGGAAAGGTTTTTTATTTGCTTTTATATTT
>NW_016819681.1:283876-310504 GCF_001698545.2 Rhinopithecus bieti | reverse complement strand
TTTTTTTTTTTGAGACGGAGTCTCGCTCTGTCGCCCAGGCTGGAGTGCAGTGGCCGGATCTCAGCTCACTGCAAGCTCCGCCTCCCGGGTTTACGCCATTCTCCTGCCTCAGCCTCCGGAGTAGCTGGGACTACAAGCACCCGCCACCTCGCCCGGGTAGTTTTTTGTTTTGTTGCTGTTGTTGTTGTTGTTGTTGTTGTTGTTGTTGTTTTTTAAGTAGAGACGGGGTTTCACCGGGTTAGCCAGGATGGTCTCGATCTCCTGACCTTGTGATCCGCCCGTCTCGGCCTCCCAAAGTGCTGGGATTACAGGCTTGAGCCACCGTGCCCGGCCACTTTTTTTCTCTTAATCTATTTTAGTAAGTTAAAAAAATTAGGGCCATTTAGGAAATTTATTGATATAATTAAGAAAAGAGAAGAATCAATCCAGTTTGATGGTGGATTGAACTGTCAGATGTTACACAGCTTTAGTAATTATAATAGTGTGACATTGACAGAAAAACGATGGGCACTAATTAGCGAATTATAACAGAAAGTCCAGAATCAGACATAAATTTATATGAAAATTAATTATAATGGCAGCATTTCAAATGAATAAAGAGTGGGTTTTTCAAGTAGTATCAGAACAAAGACCTAATTACATCAAAATTAAAAACAATATTTTGCTCTCTACTTCATATAATATGGTAACACAAAACCCAGGAGAAATATTGCTTCAAAAGTAACACATTCTAAAGTTAAATATAGACAAATACATAATCCTGACTTGGAAAGGGCCTTTCTAAGCATTAGTCCAATGATTGAAACCATAAATAAAAATATTGATATATTTTGGTGTATCAACAAAAATATAGATGATAGAAGAAAGATAAATGGATTAATACATATAGAGATATTACATGCAAAAAATAGTCATGTGCATGTCCAATTTAAAAATAACGTATGACTGGGCTCTGTGGCTCACGTCTGTAATCCCAGCACTTTGGGAGGCCGAGGCGGGTGGATCGTGAGGTCAGGAGTTCGAGACCAGCCTGGGCAACATAGTGAAACCCTGTCTCTACTAAAAATATGAAAAATTAGCCTGGTGTGGTGGTGGGCACCTGTAATCCCAGCTACTCAGGAGGCTGAGGCTGAGACAGGAGAATGGCTTGAACCCGGGAGGTGGAGGTTACAGTGAGACGAGATTGTGCCATTGCACTCCAGCGTGGGCAACAGAGCGAGACTCTATCTCAAAATAGATAAATAGATAAATAAATAACTTATAAAATACATGAAAGAGCCTTGAAAAACATAACTTTATAAGAGAATGGCTCTACCATACCATAAATTTGCCAATATTTATATATAAGCAACTCAAAAGATATTTAAATTATAAATTTGCTATTGTATTTATAAGTTTGATGCTGTGTGTAGAGTTGTAAGTGAAATATTCAGTATTTCTTATACCCGTGTTACATTAATTATTACAAACTTTCATGAGTGCAAACTGAAATATTTATATCACCTTTGACCCCAAAATTCCATTTGGAAAATTTTAGATTAAGAAAGAAATAATAGATTCACAAGATATTTCTCAGGCATACTCAACCTGATGTTTTTTTCAGAAGGGTCAAATTGGTATTAATCCATAAGTCCAATCAGGTATTTGAATTTAAATAATTATGGTATATCTGCACATTGCAGTGTGATATGGCTTCTTAAAAATGTTTTCGTGGAAGATTCTTCAAAATGAGAAAGTAATTTTTTTTAATGTTTTGTTTTTACTCTTTAGACACAGAGTCTCGCTCTATCACCCAGGTTGGAGTGCAGTAGCGCAATTTCAGCTCACTGCAACCTCCGCCTCTTGGGTTCAAGAGATTCTCCTGCTTCAGCCGCTCTAGTAGCTGGGATTACAGGTGCAAGCTACGATGCCCGGCTAATTTTTGTAGTTTTAGTAGCGACGGGATTTCACCTTGTGAGCCAGGCTGGTCTCCAACTCCTGAGCTCAAGTGATCCGCCCGCCTCAGCCTCCGGAAGTTTTCAGATTACAGGTGTGAGCCACTGTGCCTAGCCTGAGAGAATAATTTTTAACATAGTGCTACATGAAAATAAATCAGTCCATATGAACATTCTATTTAAAAATATATATTAGAGAAAACAAAGAAAATTTCAAAATGTTTCCATTTCTTTTATCTTTAAAATCTAATAAATTAAATTTCAATTTTGCAATATCTACAAACTAATGGGTGACTCCTTGTAGACTACTTTAGGTGTTGAATTTCTTGTACATGATACGCACCATTGAATAGATATATGTAAAAGTGTTTTGTGTATATAAAGAATGTAAAATAACTAATAGACTTAAATATTTTACTTTCTCTAATTCTCTCATTTTAAATAGAGGATGGAAATGGTTAAGTTAAAAGAGAAAAGTATTATTTCTCTTTAAAATAAAAACCAAGGAACCAATGCTTCTCCAAAAGAAGAGATCCTAATTTTGTGGTTCACCAGTGTATGACTTTGGAGAAACAGATAAATACATTTGGTGAATTGATCCGTGACCTGAGCAGCGGTCAACTAAATCAGCTAATTTGCCATGAACATGCACACTGCATTAAGTAAAATTAAGAGATGATTACTGAGTTCAGCTTAAATTCATATTACTGTGAACTGATTTCTTAATTTTTAGAGAGCTCTGAAATTGAGAAGCGTAACTCAAAATGTAAAACTTATTAATCTGAGTTCCTCAAAGAGGAAATGAAGCATAATTACTGATGTTTCCAGTATAAACATATAATATGAGTTCATCAACTTAATATGTCAAGGCACATATTTAAACAATTTTTCTTTAAGACATTTCACAAAGTTGGGTAATTCCACAGTGTAGGTTAACATGACAATTCTAGTTAAGGGTAGGATTAAGAAACTTACATCAGGCCGAGCGCGGTGGCTCAAGCCTGTAATCCCAGCACTTTGGGAGGCCGAGACGGGTGGATCACAGGGTCAGGAGATCAAGACCATCCTGGCTAATACGGTGAAACCCCGTCTCTACTAAAAAATACAAAAACTAGCTGGGCAAGGTGGCAGGCGCCTGTAGTCCCAGCTACTCGGGAGGCTGAGGCAGGAGAATGGCGTAAACCCGGGAGGCGGAGCTTGCAGTGAGCTGAGATCCGGCCACTGCACTCCAGCCTGGGTGACAGAGCGAGACTCCGTCTCAAAAAAACAAAAAGAAACTTACATCAATTGGGTGGAGGATCACTGAGCCAAACACATAATAAAAGCACAAAATAAGTTTTTGAAGATAAATATTTACCATCATGTAAAATTCTTAGTCCAGAAAAAACATTTGTTCCACTTACTTTATGTCGTCTTTCACATGAGCAAAGTAATTTAATCTTGATAGCTCTGTAGGCATTATTATTTTTGTTTTACAGAAATTGAAATTAGGTTTTTCAGTGAGTTGTTGAAGTTTTCACAGCTAGTGAATAGAAAAACCAGGCTTAAAATGTTTGCTCTTCTGTGCAGAAAACATACAGCTAACATGCATCTCACCATGAACATGCATTTTACATGCATGAACATCCATATAGCTTAAAAATTTTTTCTGAAGACCAGACAATATTCACAAACTCTGTTAAATCAGTTATTTTACTATCCCAGCCTATGTGACATAGAAAATTTTCTCACTCTCCTCTCTCTGTCTCTTTCTCTCTTTCATTCTCTTTGTCTCAATCTCTCTCTCTCTCTCTTGCTATATATATATATGTGTGTGTGTATATATACACATATACATATACACACATATATATACATGCACACACACATTCAAATACAGAGTCAGTGAATATATGCATTTAGTATTTGACAAATATGATGTATATTTTCTAAAAGTCTACCTGTGTGTAAATTGAAAATAAGAATTTCAAATGATTCCTATTGATAGTGAATTTGTAATGTTTTCTATGTAAATGAGAGCTCCAAAACTCATTAAGAAATATTCATCTGTACTCTATAAAATGAAGATGAAGGTCTTGACCTAGTAATACTTTACATATATATCTACATTTTATAATTTTATTCATCAATGAATTTGCTCATTTATTCTGAAAAAATTAAATGTGTCATAAAATAATATAAAATAGTAATCTTTATTTGACTTTCAAATATTTTTTATCCTCTCTCATCCCATAACACTAATGAACATTTTCTTGTCAAAGTTAGGAGTTAAGAAATTTAACATTTCTAAATGATTCTGTAAACCTAGTTATTCTCCCACCCTTCAGCTGAACTGCTTTGAAAATACAATGTGCAAAGCTGCAGATTAACAGTACTTAAATGTACAGGGTTGATGTAATTTCAGGCTGCTTGAATTAACTCTCTCTGACAAGCCTTTCCTTGCAAAGCACTAGCAGAAAAGTTCCTCTTTGTCTACAGTCATAAGCCAGGCTCCAGTCACTGGGAGTTTTCACATTGTTTCTAATATATTGGTGCTCAGACAAAGTCGAATCATCCCCTATGAAAGCTCGACTGCCCAACGGGTATAAACCCAATTGTCAGTGGTTTATTCAGCTTTGACAGTTCTCAGTGTGATCCTAACAGCCTTTGGTAAAACAAGAAGGCAAGAGAAAAGCTCCAGAGACCTCCTTCTATTCATTTCTGTAATAGTTTTCTTGCCACAGGAGACTTAAGAAGATTTGTACAGCCTGCTCTCTTTTCATTAGCAGCAAGTGCAATGCTGTTGGGTAAGTTAATGTGGAAGACTGTAAAAAAGAAGGGTGCTGTGTATATGAATTTTTACTCTATTTAAAAAACTATCCTTTTACTTAAGTGCAATACAGCTGAAAACGTAAATAAATGGTAAATATATTTAATATTTTCTTAATCAGACAGCGTCTGCCTTCGTTCTGTTTGTTGAATGCAATTCCATGGTTCACTGGGTTTTTGGTATGAACATGTTAAAATTATCGTTATTGAACTGACAAGGAAACTTGATTGAATTTTTAACATGATCATAATTCTTGTCATCAAATGTAACAATATTTAACGATTTCTTTGTATTTCCATATGCAACAAAATGCATCAGTGTTTTCAGGCTTAGTTTGGCCATTCCGTTAAACTGCCAGGACTAAATTACCGTTCATGTAGTATCCTTATTTCCTTCTTTGCTAGCAAAATTATATCTGGTTAGTAAAATTTCTAACTTTGGTTGAGAAAAATCTACATGTTACTTTAGTTATAGCACACTGTAACCTATAAATGTATTTGTTGATTACATACATAAAAGAAAAAGACATTACCTTACAAAGTAGTATATATAATTTGTTGGGCACATGTTGCTATTTTCTTTTATAATTTAATCTATATTGTATCATGTGAACTAATTTCCAAATTAAAATATTGATGAGATATACTGAATATATTATAATTAGTAGATGTATCATTTTTTCCATGATGTTATCACTGCTCAAGTCATTAATTCTATCAAAGATCAATATTTGATAAACTGGAGCATAGAAAAAGAGATAAATAAGACAGGATGAGTCAAATAAATAATTACTTATTCATTACTAGTTAGTCACTTTTATAAATTAGTCAGTTATTGCTTCATGATGCCTTTTTTCACTATAAGCTAGGAAGTACCAAAATGTGAACTGGGTGGAATAAATTAATACTTCCCTCATTTTTAGGCCTTCCAGTATGACATAGCTGAATTTAGCGTGAAGTTAAGACCTTTTTTGGCTTCTCTGATACAATTTTTATTATTAGAAGTATGAGTTCTTATGTGAAGTAATATTGCATTTATAAGTTCTTAACCATTGTCATGACAATTCCAGTGTGGACCTAGAAGGGTTAAGTTATAACATCTTATGAGGCAAAATAAGTGATAACTGTAAAATAAGATGAAGTTGGTCTTCAGCTTTCGGGGAAATCCTATGTTTTTTAGATATGTTACAGAACAGCACATATTATACCTGTGATTAGGGATGTCTTAAACAATGACCCGATTAAAGAACTGCCGATAGAAGTGTTCTTTTCTTCCCCTACAGCTTTAAATTGTTTCCCCTGACAGTTTGTGATGGTGTGTTGACATTTTGAAATATCAGAGCAGAGAATAACCATTGATACAGCCGTCTGACTTACCATGGTTCCTTATTAGAGCAATCATGTTACCACGGGCCATACTTCTGTCAACAGCACTTCATCACAGATGCCCCAATTGCCCATATATGCATGGAAGCTCAGAGCATTGCCTGCCAAAGATGCAATAAATCAAGGAGCAAATTATGTGGCTGTTTCTGCAGCGCTTAGATATTTTTGTGTCCTTATGGCCACGTGCTTTTATTCACTTACTAAGTTTCTAAACAATGCATTAGCTGGAGGATGAGTCCCTACATTCTGTTTGTATTAGGTGTCATTGGAAGGAAGATGACTCACTAGAAATTAGAATGTGGATTATAATCTAAAAGAATCCCTCATTTGTGGACAGGTTTAGGAAAAGAATTCAAATCATTTTTTATTTGCTTATTCTCCTCTGATCACTTAAAAGAAGTCATTTTATTGTAAAACAAACTAATTGAATACCAAGTGGGTATGATTTATCTAAAATAAAATGTAATAGTATTTCAGAAAATTTAAAATTACGCTATAAAATTTTGACAACTAATCAGTTACTTGACGTAATACACATAAAGTGTTACTGTTTTGTCATGTCCTTAGCTATAACATACATACTTAACACACATATGTGTATATTCTATGTATTTTCTTTATAAAAGAGAAAAGTTCTAGGAAAGCAGCATTTCCCAAATTCAAAAAGAATAATTGTATATAACCTAATGGCTTTTAGCCATGGAATTTTGTAAAAGGACCTAAGGCTATGAATGAGGAAGAACAAACAATTTTTTAAAAAAATAATTTTTATTTTCCATCATAGAGCTTAGAGTTAGTTGCCTCAAATTAATTCTAGAATGAGGTGGGCCATAACACATAAAAGAAAAAGAGGCCAGGCGCGGTGGCTCACACCTGTAATCCCAGCACTTTGGGAGGCCAAGGCAGGCGATCACGAGGTCAGGAGATCGAGACAATCCCGGCTAACATGGTGAAACCCCATCTCTACTAAAAACACAAAAATTTAGCTGGACGTGGTGGCAGGCGTCTATAGTCCCAGCTACTTGGGAGGCTGAGGCAGAAGAATGGCCTAAACCTGGGAGGTGGAGGTTACAGTGAGCCGAGATGGCGCTACTGCACTCCAGTCTGGGCGAGAAAGCGAGACTCCATCTCAAAAAAAAAAAAAAAAAGTCATGGAATTAAAATGGAAAAAGACCATAGAAAACATCCTGCCTAATCACTATACTTAGTAGATCATTGTTTGCTTCACTTACTTTAGCTAAGTAGGAAATTTTATTATACCTGACATTTGAGTCAGCTTAGTGCATACATATAATACTACTCTATTTCCAAATAGATAACTGTGTTCACCCATTTAGTGGCAAGTTGCTTATTCTTCGTCTGTCAAATGGGAAAAAGAATAATTACTTGGCAAGTAAATTGGATGTGCAGATTAGGAAATACATATGTAAAGCACTGTTTTTTGCAACATCGCAAAATGCAATATTAGATCTGAGTATTTTCAATTCGTTGAAAATAATAGATAATTTTTGTCATAGAGCATATTGGTATTCTCATAATAACAAAATTTCCCCCAAAATGGCATTATCAAGATAGTAACATATAAATTGCATAAGCTAGGTCACACAGCTAAGAAAAATCACAGTTTTGAACCCAAATATTTTGTTTCCTGGGAATTCCCTTTTAACCACCATACAATAGAAATAGTACTCAACTCATTTAATAGTTGTCTACCAAATACAAAGTAGGGATTAAAATAAATTGTATCATCTTTTTTCATTGGCTGGAATCACAGTTTCAAAGATAATTTGCTTTTGTCCCTCATTGATCTTTATTAGTCATCAGTTTCAAACACTTTAGATTTAACATTTTTTGTTTTGCGGCCTTTGACAAAACATGAATTATCTATAAATACTTGGATGGATCCTCTGTGGTGTACTTTTATTTGAAGTAACTTCTTACAAAGTTGATACTCTTTTTGCAGTATTCAAAACTATTTATGTGTTATGACGTTGACAAGTATTTTATACAGCAGATTTTTACATATGATATTTTCTTCCTTAAAAATAAATATATTTTGGAACCTCCCTGACCACTGTATATGAACTCTTTATACTCCAAGCCTACTCTTATCCTCTTAGCCTATCCTGTATTTTTTATTTTTTCACAGCATTGAAATATAGCTGAACTATATTACATACTTCTAATCTGACTTCTAATCTAATCTGTCTCCCTAACTAGAATCTAAGTTCCTTGATAGCATATAGACTAGGTTTGTTCTGTTTTGTTTTCATTGCTGCACTTCAGCAAGAAGGAGAGTTTCTGGCATAAAATATAAACTTTGTTTGACATGAATGTTGAACAAATTGATAATGCCCTGATGTAATATTGCATTTGCTACATTGTAAAAAACAGTGCTTTACATATATATTTCCTAATCTTCACATTCAATTTACTTGCCAAGTAGTTATTCTTTTTCCCATTTGACAGACGAAGAATGTGAGATACATGGAGAGTAAGCAACTTGCCACTAAATGGGTGAACTGGGTGAACTGGTGTCAAATCCACCTCTGTTTGCCTTTAAAATCCATAAACACTTTTTTTGCTACATCACATTGCCTAATGATACTTTACACTTAAAATTTTTTTCATATGTTGTAAAAAAGGAATAGAGAAATATCAGTAGACAATGTCATAGTTCGTGGTTTGTCAGAAACTTATAAAATAACACAAACAAGGCAAAAGTTTCCAAAGACCTCTAACACAAAAAGACCCAGGGAAGAAATAAAAAAGGAAATAAAGGAACTGGAAAGAAGTGAGGCATGTTCAGAGAAAATTCATTTAGCTCTAACTTTTCCTTCCTCACTGGTTAGTCTAAAGAAGCTTTCATTCTTCTTTCCCTGGGACAACTTAATACTCTTCCATTCGTCACTCCCTATGTGAATTCTCTCCTTTTGCCAAATGAGTTTACTCAATGTCATCTGAACCAGGAACTGAGCTTTACTTATATAGATCTCTCACATCTGAGGCCTTCCCTTCTGATGACAGAAAAGCTTTCCATTCCTTTTCCAAAGTCTTTCTCCTATCAAATCTAGTGCTTAAAACTTTCAGCCTACAATTACAGTAAGCCTTGATATAATCTCATGGCATCAGTTATTGAACTCATCACAAATTGTTTTAAGACATTTCTAATATAATTTTTATTTAATACTTGATTTCTCTCCATTCATCTATATTTTCTTTTTTTATTATAAGGACTGGATATCTAATTCCTTCCATACTAAGGAGCTCAACAGGGCTTGATTGAATGACTGTTTTAAAATACAATGCAACTTACAATTTACAATATAAAATTGGTGGATGGTTTTTTTTAGTGAACAAGTATATAGTTTTTAGAGGCCTAAATTCTTTGAGTTCTGTGGTAAAAAGTTTTATGGTCAGGTCAAATTATGTTTTGATTCCATTTTCACCAATCTTACCTTCTGAATGGTCTTTGAGAAATTCCTTATGTTCCCGAAAATGGAGATAATAATACGTACTTAATAGTGTTGTTATTCTGACGAAATGCATTTATGTTCATATCAAACCCCTGATTTAGAGCCAAAGTAGGTATGAAGTAGAAGCCCAATAAATGCAAATTATGGTGGTAATGATCATCGTTGGTATTTCAGTGGGCAAATATAGGGACTTTACCACCATTCTTGCCCTAGTAATGACAGCACAACATTAGTCTCCACTTGTCTTTGTCTTTACTGACATTTTAAACTCCGCTTTAGTTGCCAGCCTGGAAAATTAGTTTAGTGAGAAACCTGCCCCATCAGTGTGACATCCAGAATTTCTAGCAACCAAATTCCAGATACCAGGAAGCACAAAAGACGGGCCTTGAACTGGAAGACTTCACAGTTCAGTTCAGTGACTACCTCATGAGCTTCAAACAATGAAGAACACACTTATATACTAAATTGCAAAGTAACGAATAAAATTAAAGTACAAATTGGGAAGACCTGATACTGGAGAAGAAATAGGAGGAGGAGTGAACTTAACCTTGACTTTATAGGATAATATCCTTTGTACTGAATTACGCATACAAAGATGGACATAGAAGGTGGGGGTGTTGAGGTGGACATTAATTTTAGGGGAAAGGGCACATGAAACACAGTAAGAAAGGAATGTGGATGAGTACAGAACAGCAATGAGCAGTGTGACTGACATGGCAGGTGTCTGACGCAGTTGGAGAGGAAGAATGTAGCCAAATTGGAGACATGCTTAAAATGTAAATAGTAGTTTCATTGATATATAGTAGGGAGTGGAGAAAAATCTCATGCTTATCATCTGGGCGGTATATGTGGAGTCATTGTCTGAACAAGGTCTAATTCATGCATGGGCTGTGGGTAGGCCAATAATTGCCTAGAAACATCTGGCCTACTTTCATTCTCTCCAATCGCTGCCCCCCTCAGCACTTGCAGCCCACAGAAGTTACAGGAGGTGCATTCAGGCTTAGACCTGATACACTTCGGGGACATGTGTCACACTGCCCTGAATCACTCTCATCTAGCAGGCTCACCAGTGTCAGTCACAAAAACTTTCTTCTGGGCTCTTGTGCATAATTGAGAGAAAGCAGGGTCAAAACCTGCTTAGGTATTAGAGCAAATTATCCAACTAAAATGGATACATCTACAAATCTTAGTTTGGTGAAGAAATAAAATTACATTAAAAATGAAATTCTAATTATCTACAATATTCTATGCATTGGGATTCTGTTGTGTTGAGTATTATTTGAGGCAAATAAAAGTTGGACCTCCTTTGTTACATAGAGATTTTGGCACTGTGTTACTATTTCTGGAAATTACACATCTGCCATACAGAAGAGTTTGGACACTTGTTGCAAGAAAGATATTTTTTGAAGAATGTTATTTTCTACTTTTGGTCTTTTGCTTAAGACATTAATGATTGGAAAATATGTTTGTGTTATAGAGGCTATTTAAAGCTACATACATATTGTTTTATATTAACTATATAAACAAGCATTGGGTTGGTAAGACCTTAGAGAATGCATAANATAAAATTACATTAAAAATGAAATTCTAATTATCTACAATATTCTATGCATTGGGATTCTGTTGTGTTGAGTATTATTTGAGGCAAATAAAAAGTTGGACCTCCTTTGTTACATAGAGATTTTGGCACTGTGTTACTATTTCTGGAAATTACACATCTGCCATACAGAAGAGTTTGGACACTTGTTGCAAGAAAGATATTTTTTGAAGAATGTTATTTTCTACTTTTGGTCTTTTTGCTTAAGACATTAATGATTGGAAAATATGTTTGTGTTATAGAGGCTATTTAAAGCTACATACATATTGTTTTATATTAACTATATTTTAAACAAGCATTGGGTTGGTAAGACCTTAGAGAATGCATAAAACATTTAAA
Organism: Rhinopithecus bieti; assembly: GCF_001698545.2. Classification (NCBI taxonomy): domain Eukaryota; kingdom Metazoa; phylum Chordata; class Mammalia; order Primates; family Cercopithecidae; genus Rhinopithecus; species Rhinopithecus bieti. The sequence goes on along the minus strand of NW_016819681.1, from coordinate 298,964 downwards.
ATTACTGAAACATTTTTGTTCATCATTGAAGGGAAAACACATTTTTTTCCTGTTCACATCAAGTTGTAGGGACACAGAGATAATTTTTCTTTAATTTCATGAAAATAACGGTATTTAAATTTTATAATGTACATGTTTTAAAATTTTATTTCTAAGCATAAATATAAACATAAATACATTTTTAGAATTCAAACAATAGTGAGAAATTCAATATAGTTGAGGACACCTCCTCATCATTAACACAAAACATCTTTTTTAAAGTTTCTTGATGAGATTTTACAAAGACGTATTAGTGTAGCTAGAATACTTCTAGCATAAACAATTATTAATACAATATCAAATAGGTCTGTAGGTGAACTCAATTACAGTGGCACAATGGGGCAAATAACTGTAAAAGTCATTGGCATTATTGTTCTCTGAAGGTCAAAGGCACTGGAGTGGAGAATGGTGAAATTAGATGACAGAGCAGAATAAGAGGCTGTGATTGAAGATGTTCTGGATCACAGACCTTTATTGTATTTTGATTTTTTTAAAGCTTACTTTATTTGGGCCTTTCATCTGTGAAAAAAATTAGTGTATATCGTATATACTTTGATTGAAGTATTTGAACTTTTTATGAACACACGTTTTTTCCATCTCAAAAAATATTTTTCTTTCTTGCAGCAGTCCAGCTGTGAGGCTAACTTCTATTAGTAGTAATGCAAATCTCTCTGACACAGAGTAGTGCCTCTTTCTCTGCTTATTACAGTGTTACATTATAACCTTTTATATCCATAAATACTTTATGTACAAGAACCTAAACAGTTGAGATGTTAACAGAGTTTAACCACTTGGAAGGGAAGTGTTTAAATTTAGCAATTCACTGCTAACCTAGTTACAACTATTGCTAACCTTTAATTTCTAATAAAAGCCCAGGAAGTTTACAGACTTTTATTTTATTTTTCAACACAATGAGGTGAATAAAATCATCCAGGTATTGCCTCAGTTTTTGAGTCTGTAAGATTTTTTAAAATCTTAGCTTTTAATGAGGACAAAAAACTTGACTCATTTATTTATTCATCTTGAGCTCTAAACTATGCTAATAACTGGGTGTACGTGGCTGCAAAATAAGATGAAGTTTATGTCTTCATTAAAGTTTCAGTCTCGTAGAGGAAACATTTAACAAGTAAACCTATAATAAATGAGCATATAATTATAAATTATGAAAAATGCTATAAAAAAAACTATGGGCTCCATGAGAAAGTTACAAAAGACACCAATTTAAATTGTTTATCTCATACAGTAGGACTAGTAACACTAAGGAAAAATAGTATTGGTGAAAAAGCTGCTTTGCACAGACCAGTGCCGGCATAGAATAAACAAAAAATAATTGTTATACATCTCAGCTAATATGCTCACACTACTTTAAAAATCTTGAGAGTTTTTAGTCTCAATATGTTATATGATTGAAATAAGTCTTTATGTATATTGTTTAAAGTCACACTTATCTTCTCTCTTTCCACTCTGTGTCATCTCCCTGTTTCTCTCTTCTCCCAAACAAGATTTCTCTCATCTGGTGACGTGAATAAAACTACATTCTTGTAGTTATGCAGGGCTGAGGCTCTTGAATTGCCTTAGACCTATCTTCTTATCTTCTCCCCCTCTCTCACCTCCTCATCCCAGTTAGCTGTGTAGCTGGTCTCTGGCCATATTTGTGTTCTACTCCAATTCATTCAGCACCTTTCAAGAGACCAGATGAAATGGCTTTCATCTTCCATTTCTCTCCCCAAGAATCTTCAGTGTTCCCCTATTCTGTTGCACTTAGAACACCTCAAACTCAACATTCAAGACCCTTTAAAACATGACTCTACTTTGATAAGCCAAACTCTGTTTATGTGATGTGAACAATTCTGAAACCTAACATGATGTGAACCTCTGCTTATAAGTCAAAGGAAATCAAGAAAAGGTACTCCATTGGGTTATGCACAACGAAAAACAAGGGGCAAAATAAAACTTAGTTTCGAGTCCAGTTTGTGTTTTATCTACTCTGCCTTTGCTCTCCTTGGGCTCATATTTTAGGGAAACTGAGTCTGCCCCTATGGTCTTCATTGTATGTGCTAAGAAAAAAAGGTCACTTCTAAACAGACAAGCAACTTTTCCCTCTTTCCAGAAAAGTGGACAGATAGGAAATTGTTTTTGGTCAACAGAACTCTCGAGTGTACAGGTCTGAAAGGAACTCTAGGAAGCCAGGATTGAAAGAACCAGCAGGTTTTGAGGCTGTAGCATGTGACTTAACTATCTAGGTTCAAACCCACTTGCCAGTTTGTGTTCTCAGTGAATTACTTTATATCTATGTCCCAATTTCTTCATTGTTAAAATGGGAATAATATTCAATTCATATAGTTATTTGGAGGATAACTGAGTTAATACAGCACTTACCACAGTGTTTGTTGCTTAGTAAGTGCTACAGAAGTGTTTGTTATAAAAAACAAACGAATCTGTTTTATTGAAATGATGTTCTTATAAAAATTATTCTAAGGCGTGCATAGCACAAAAAATTGGCTTAATCACTAATATCAATGGCGTATACTTTTGATAATCAGAGAAAAAATACTACTCCACAGCCTCTCTTTCTATACAGCTTATTAATACATCATTATGCACTTCACTAGATAAATAATGCATAAAGGAGACTTACTAGTCAAATCAGTTAATTAATATGGCATGGTTTTAAGGAGGATTCTTTATAGCAACATGCAACTAAGAGCTACCAATGCACCAAGTACCACTGGACACTGAAGTAAAATGTTTTTGCTCAACTTCTTATTCACATCAGCTAAGACATAGCTAATATTTGTGCAGTCAGACTTCTATGTGTAAGTGGAGATGAGAATTATTTGGTAAATAAAAATGTGGTGAATCAATGTGCAAAAACCAAATTAATTGTAGTTAACAGATTTGTTTACTCATTTGCTTGCAAAACAAGCTCATCTGTTAATACAGTCAAGCTGCCAGCCAAAGCAGCCTTCCTCACGGCTGATATTGCTTAATTAATCCTTAACTGAAGAAATATGTCCCCCAAACCTGAACTCTCTCATTGTATCACTAAGAGTCCCTCTTGTTGCATTATCACTTTGTAGACAATTTTTTATTATAATCTATTTCTAATGTCTTTGTGATGTAGTCAATAGTTTGTCATAGACGTTAAAGTTACATCTATGTTTTGCATATGTGATTGCAAGAAAGGGTTATCTGGTAAAATGCCAAGATCTTTTTTACACACTGAATATTTAACAATATGTTTATTATTACTAACTTCAGAATAAATAATTGATGGCAGTTGCTAGTAATTATAAAAGCAGCAAAATAGCTTAATTGGAGATTTAAAAATCTATTGGCAGTTATTTCTTGCAAATTGTTTTTATTTGGAGGGTTTACATAAAAGCATAGAGCATATTTTAACCAAATGCAGCTTTTGGTATTCTAGATTTTGTAGGCTCTTCTTCACTCTAAATATCTTCCCATCCAAAAAGAAAAAATATACTTCAACAATAGTTGTTTCCAATAATAGTTGAGTTCCAAAGTAAGATTCAACAGAACTAGTAATACTTGCTTCTCAGAACTAAAGAAAATGTGTTCTAGGACCTATTAAATATCGCTTTTTTCCCTTGGCTGAAAAGCATGCTCGATTCTCTTTAACACTGAAAGAATTATTTATTTCTAAATTTTCATTTTTCAGCACTTTTTTTTAGTCAAGATTAGGATTTTTTAAAAATTACCAGTGAGTTACTATGTAAATAATAATGACTAATTGAGAGGCAACAATGCACCAGGCAACTTTTATGTACCTTTTACGCATTATTTGGTTCAATGTTCCTGGTAATCTTATAATTATGTGTAATTAACTCCTGTTTGGACTTGAGAAAACAAAACCTAAGAGAATTTAAATGCTATAATTAATAAACCAGGAGATATAAAAGTTGTTTAGATTTTGTTGTTTCCGGGCATCTTTGAATTGAGTTGAGACTTTTTGACTTTCTCAATAAGATTTAATTTATATGAAGACTCAACAGTTGTCATATTTAGGTAGGATCCATTTATTAGTATTTGTCATGGTATACAGAAATTATAGATTCTCATTGTTTTCTCTAATACAAAGTAATGCTGTATTTTTGTTTTCCATGTTAATGCTAAATGCCATCATGTTAGGCCCATATAGTACAAAGCAGATCTAGAGGACCTGATCCTGAGATACTCAGGTGATTATAGTCTATGAAGCATTTCCTTTTTCGCAAATAGGGACAAATACTGTGTATTAATATCTCCTTAAATCACCTTCAATAATCTCATGTATTAATATTTTAAACTAGCTCACAGTTACATGATTTCAAATGTACCATAGACTAAGGTATATAGGTCAAATAGCAAAAGCTATACAAAGTCAGATAAATTTCTTCTGGGGACAGAGAAACAAAAGAAGCTGTGATGGACCTTTGTAACTCCTAATTTCACAGATCTAGAGAAGATTCAGGTGTGGAGGGAAAGGAGAAAAAGCAACATAAAATATTATTTGGAAAACAATTGAACCAAGTGTTATTTTATTGGTCTTTGAATATATAGCTCTCCAAATTGAGATGGGTTTTTCTATTGTAAGGCCTGGAGAACATCACCACACAGGGAAATGGCATGGGAAGCTGCCCAGAGCTCCAAGATTCAGGAAGTTTTCCGCTATTTCTCTTGGGTTTAGAACTTCAACATCCCCTGGGGGAAAGTTTGGCCAGTCAGGTTTGGAGAAAGTCGTACACCTGCTCTAGCTTTGTGATCTCCTGTCCCAATAGTCAGTTTCAGTAAATGCTTCAAGATAGGCCCAGGTAACAATCCCAAATTAATTACTGTTCTCATAGTTAATATCAATTCTAACCATGAAAATCGCTATGAAAAGGAACACGCATAGTTGTAAAATGTTTTCTATGCTGTTTTATTCTGTAGTACTTTCTGGGACAAATATGATCAGAAGTGGTTCGCTTTTTAGAATCTGTTCACCTGTTCTGCTTGAGAAACCATAAAGTCAAGAAATAAAGTGAGATGGCCTACTATTCCAGCATGTGGGTTTTTTTTTAACCTCTTTAACTTTCTCAAGAAGAAAATAATCCTGACTCCAGATCAATTGACTGTTAAAGCTTTTGGCTCCCCACCTAATCAGCCACATAAAGTAACTGCACTCAAGATACTTGTCAGGGATTATAACATCAAACTCACTACTATTCAATATTTAATCAAAAGCTCTGTAGAGAGATAACAATACCTACGGCAGATAGCCTGAAGGCAATGTTGCCCACCACTTAAAAATTAAAAAAAAAAAAAAATCCTCATATTAAGTCACAATCAGAGTGCTGCGTTATATACCGAAAACTTGCTTTCACTAATGGCATTTTGAATCTTGTTTCTTTAGTTCTAGATTTAGGAACATTTACAGAGGCAGATGAATATGGTATTTATTGTAAAGATGTCATTTAGATTACTGTTCCCTATATCACAAAGGGCTTTTACACGTAATATTTGCCTTGATCAAGTCACACTTTTTAACGCCATTATTGAGTTGAAATGTACATATTATAAAATTGACTCATTTAAATGTACAATTCAATGACTTTTAATACTTTTACAGAGTTGTATAAACATTATAACAATCTAGTTTTGAACATCTACCATCCCCCAAATACCCCTCTTGTCTCTTGTAGTCAGTTCCTGGTCTCACTCCAGCCCAAGGCACCCATTTATCTGTTTTCCTCTGCATCTAGCATCTCTCAATAGCACAGTATGTTGGAGATGCTTCCATATTATAGAATATTCTTGTTTATTGCTGAGGTATGTTCCACTATATGAATATGCCATCTTTTCTTTGCCCATTTACCAAATGATGGAAATTTTGGATTGCTTAAAGTTTTGGTTATTATAAATAATACATTTTGTGTGGACATATGTTTTCATTTCTCTTAAGTAAATATCTAGGAATGTAACCGCTGGGTCATCTGTAATTTTATTTTTAACATTTTCAGAAATTGCCAAATTATTTTTTGAATTGATCATACCATTTTATGTTGTCACCACCTATGTGTGCATTTCTAGTGTCTCCTCATCCTCTCCAACACTTGTTACTGTCTTTCCTTTTTATTATAGGCATTCCTAGAGGGTAAAATAATCATATATCATTGTGATTTTAATTTGCATTTTCTTAACCACTAATGATATTGAGCATTCTTCAGGTGCTTATTAATTAGACATTTGTATATTTTTCAGTATTCAGATCCTTTCTCCATGTTTAATTTTATTTGTCTTTTATTATTGGATTGAAAATTGCTTTATATATTCTGGGTACAAGTCCTTTATCAAATATGATTTTTCCCTCATATACTTGGCATTTCATTGTCTTCAAAGGTTCTTTTTTAAAGCACAGCAGTTTCTTATTTTGATGAAGTTGAACTTATAAATGTTTAATGGATTGTGCTTTTAATGTTATATGTAAGAAATCTTTGTGTAACCCAAGGTCTTGAAGATTTTCTTTTTCTCCTGTATTTCTCATAGTTCATCTGTTACATGTTGGTCTTCAATAAATTTTGAGTTATTTTTTATGTATGGTGTGAGATAAAGATCTAAATTTATATTTTTGCATATGGGCATCCTATTTTCGTAGCATGATTTGTTGGGAAGACTATCTTTTCCCTCACTGACTTGGCTTGGCTTCATTGTCAAAAATCAGTTGACCGTATGTATAAGGATTAATTTCTCATCTTAGTTCTGTCCATTGCCTTTCCTTATGCCATTATCATACTACCTTGATTATCGTAGATTTATAGTACAATTTTGACAATTGATGAATATGTTCTCTTATTTCAAAATTATTTTAGATTTTCTGAGTCATTTGCATTTCTATATAGTTATCACTTTCTTGATGGCTTCCTTTGAAGCCCAAATTTTTGAAATTAGAGTGAAGTCCAGAGTATCTATTTCTTTATTTTGTTGCTTATGTTTTTGGTGTCTTAGCTAAGTAGCAATTGCCTAATTAAGATGATAAATTCTTTTATATATTCTTCCAAAGTTTTTTTAGATTTGGGTGTTATGTTTAAGTCTATGATCCATTTTTGTAGATGCCCTTTATTAGTTTGAGAAAGTTATTTTTTTAATCTCTAGTTTGTTGAGATTTTTTGTGACAAATGAGTATAATATTTTGTCAAATGCTGCATCTGTCTTAAGAATCATGTGATTTTCGTTCTTTATTTTATTGATATGGTATATTATGTTAGTTTATTTCTGGGTGTAATCCAACCTTGCATTCCAATACTATATCCAATTTGGTTATGATATATAATCCTATTTATATGTTGTTGGATTGGTTTGATAATGTTTTGTTGGGGACCTTGCATCTACATTTATGAGAGATATTGAATTACAGCTTTCTTTTCTACTGATATGTTTGTTTGGCCTTAGCATTGTGGTCATTGTAGCCTCTTAAAATGAGTTGTTAAATGTTCTCACCTTCTCTGTTTCCTTGAAGAGCTTGCACAGGATTGGTGTTATTTCCTTTTAAATTGTTTGACAGAATTCACAGTAAAACTATCTGGAGCTGTGTTTCTCTTTGAATACTTTTAATTAGTATATCAACTTAATTGTTATAGATTTATTCAGATTGCTTATTACTTCTTGGGTTACTTTCAGAAATTTATGCCTTACTATGAATATGTCCATTTTATCTAAATAGTCTAAGTGTTGGCATAACATTGTTATAACGTTTCTTTATTTTAAAATTTCTGTAAAGTTGGTGCTGCTGTCCCCCTCTGATTCCTCAATTTGGTAATCTATCTCCCCACTATTTTCTTTTTTAATATAGCTAAAAGCTTATTATTTTTTAACCTTTTCAAAGAACAAATTATGAAATATGTTCCACGTGCAACTGCAAAATATGTACATTCTGCTGTTGCTCAGTGGAGAGTTCTATAGATGTCATTTAAGTCCAGTTGGTGATAATGTGATTCCTTCACTCTCTCCCTCTTTCCCTCTCTCCCTCCCTGCATCTCTTTCTTCTTTCCTTCTTGTCATCTTTCTTCCTTTCCATTCCTTTCTTTCCTTCCTTCATCCCTCCCTCCCTCCCTTCTTCCTTCCTTCCTTTCTTCCTGTGTTCTTATTTCTCACTTAGGCTGTAGTGCAGTGGTGTGAAGATAGCACACTACAACTTTGAACTCGTGGCCTCATCTTAGCTTCCCCAGTAGCTGGAAGTACAGGCACACACCACCCCACCCAGCTTTTTTATTTTTAATGTTTATCAAGTCTTGCTCTGTTGCCTGGGGTGGTCTTGATCTCCTGTGCTCAAGTGAACTTCCTGCCTCAGCCTCCAAAAATATTGTGATTTCAGGCACAAGCCACCATATCTAGCCAATGTGATTTCAGTATTCTGTCTCCTTACTGACTTTCTGTCTAGTTGTGCTATCTGTTATTAGAGTGGAATATTGATGTCTGCAACTGTTGTCATCGAATCATTCATTTGTATCTTGAATTCTTTGGAGCTCTATTGTTAGATGCTTATGTGTTTGTAAATGTGTAGCTCCCTAATAAAATGTCCCTTAGTTTATTATAAACATCACTAACTGTCTCTAGTAAGATTTTTGTCTTGAAGTCTATTTTGTCTGTTATCAGTATAGTCACTCTAGTTCTATTATGTTTACATTGTGCATAGCATACCTTTGTTTAAACTTATTTTAAACATATTTGTGTTTTTAAATCTATAGTTTGTCTTCTATAGAGAGCATATAGTTCAATTTTAAAAATTCAGCCCAGCAATCTCTTTCTGCTTCATTTTAATGCTGAGTATTCCATGATGTGAATATGCTATCATTTATTTAATCATTTACCAGTTGAAGAACATATGAGTTGTTTTCAGTTATTATAAATAAAGCTGCCAAGAACTGTTGCACACAGATTTTTATGTGAACCTAACTTTCCATTCGTCCAAAATAAATAATCAGAATTGCAGTGCAGGATTTTCTTAGTCCATTTTGCCTTGTTATAAAGGAATACCTGAGGCTGGGTAATTTATATATTTAAAAAAGAGGTTTATTTGGCTCATGATTCTGCAAGCTATATAAGAAGCATGGTACCAACATTTGCTTCTGGTGAGGGCTTCTGAGAACTTCTATCCATGGCTAAAGGAGAAAGGCAACAGGCGTTACAGGGCAAGAGAATGAAAGGAGACAGAGGGAAGGGAGGTGTCAGGTTCTTCAACAATCAGCTATCATGGGACCTAATAGAGGGAGAACTCCCTCATTACTGCAAAGATGACACTAAGCCATTCAGGAGTGATCTGTCCTCATGACCCAAGCACCTCCCACTAGACCCTACCTTCAATATTGGAGATCAAATTTCAACATAAAATTGGAGAGGACAGTTCTTTGTAGATTATGGATATTAGCCCTTTCTCAGATGGATAGATTGCAAAAATTTTCTCCCATTCTTTAGATTGCCTGTTCACTCCGATGAAAGTTTATTTTGCTGTGCAGAAGTTCTCTAGTTTAATTAGATCCCAATTGTCTATTTTGGCTTTTGTTGTCATTGCTTTTGGTGTTTTAGTCATGAAGTCTTTGCCCATACCTATATCCTGAATGGTATTGCCTGGGTTTTCCTCTGGGGTTTTTATGGTTTTGGGTCTTACATTTAAGTCTTTAATCCATCCTGAGTTAATTTTTCTATAAGGTATAAGGAAGTGATCTATAAGGACACATACACACGTATGTTTATTGTGGCACTGTTCCTAATAGCAAAGACTTGGAACCAACCCAAATGCCCATCAATGATAGACTGGATAAAGAAAATGTGGCACATATACACCATGGAATACTATGCAGCCATAAAATGGATGAGTTCATGTCCTTTGCAGGGACATGGATGAAGCTGGAAACCATCATTCTCAGGAAACTAAACACAAGAACAGAAAACCTAACACTGCATGTTCTCACTCATAAGTGGGAGTTGAACAATGAGAACACATGGACACAGGGAAGGGAACATCACATACTGGGACCTGTCAGGGATGGAGGGCTAGGGGAGGGATAGCATTAGGAGAAATGCCTAATGTAGATGACAGGTTTATGGGAGCAGCAAACCACTGTGGCACATGTGTACCTATGTAACATACCTGCACAATCTGCCCAGGTACCCCAGAACTTAAAGCATAAAAAAAAAAAAAAAAATTGGAGAGGACAAATATCCAAACTACATCAAGGGTTATACATTAATTGCATGTTTAGTTCAATTAAAAATTTCCAAAAATTTTCAGAGTGGCTATGTTATTTTACATTCCCACTATCCATGTATAAGTGATCCAGATTTTCTGCATCTTTACCAATATTTGTGGTTATCATTATTTTTTACTTAGCCATTCTGATAGTTACATAGTAGTATCTCAGTGTGGTATTAATTTGTGTTTCTCAGAAGACTAATGATGCTAAATACCTTTTCATTTGCATATTTGTCATCTGTATATCATTTTGGCAAGGTGTTTCTTTATGTCTTTTGCCTATTTCTAATTGGATTGCTTGGTTTTTTACTGTCAAGTTTTGTAAGTTCTTTGGACTATATACTCTAGATATTAGTCATTTTTGAACATCTGGTTTGTAAATATTTTCTTGGAGTCTGTAGGTTATCCACTTATCATCTTTATAGGTCTTTTGGAGAGTAAATACTTGTAGGTTTGATGAAGTCCAATTTATCTTTTTTTTTCCTTTTGTGGATTATCCTTTTTGTGTCAAGTCCCAAGAACTCTGACTAGTTCTAGATGAATAAACTTGTCTCCATTGTTTTCTATTTTTATAAAAGTTGTGTAATTTTGAATTATGTATTTAAATCCACATTTCATTTTGAATGTTTTCATTTTGAACATTTATACTAATTTTTGTATAGTGTTAGATTTATATTGAAGCTAAACATGTTTTTGTGTATACCTGCCTATTTGTTCCAGCAATTGTTCTTTTCTCCAATAAATTTTGCATCTTTGTTAAAAATTGGTTAGGCATGTTTGTGTGGGTCTATCTCTGGATTCAGCTTCATTGATCTATGTGGCCATCCTTCTGCCAATACCACACAACCCTGGTTATCATAGCTATATAAAAAGTCTTGAAATTGAGTAAACCTGTTCCTACCACTTTTCTTTTCAAAAGTATTTTAGCTATTCTACCTAATTTGCCTTCCATATATATTTCAAAATAATTGTATCTATATCTATAAAATTCTTGCTAAGATTTTCTTAGCAATTGGATTAAATCTATGTATCAGTTTTGGCAGAATTGATATCCTGTGTTCTTCCAAACCATGAACATGGTATGTACCTCCATTTATTTTTCTCTTTTTTTCATTATTGTTTCGCAGTTTTTAGTTTTAGCAATTAAGTCCTGTATATGTCTTGTTAGAATTAGCTGGCTTCCTCTGCCACTACTGTAGCAGGAGAAGGAGGGCACCACTTTCTTACTGCCAAGTAGGGGTAGAAGTCCAGGTTTCCCAATGGGCCTCAGTTGACCACCTAAGTGAAGAGAGACTCCTTTTTAATTTTGTGTGGGGGGGAAATTCTGGCTCCTTACTATGCCTCTCTTCAGAATGCTTTGGCTGAGAGCAATGAGTTTGTTATTACTGCTCCCCACTTGTCTCCACTAATACCATGGAGGTGAGGCCTTATTACTCCCTGGATATAGATGCATGTTCCAGCTCCCCATTTGGCTTTCTCTGGCACTATCTTGAACGGTACAGGGTACAGGGTACAGGAGACACGGATTGCTTGTTATAGATTAGACAGGTTGAAATCTAGGATCCACATACAGCCTTTTGTGGCATGGATGGTGTTGGGGCCACAATTTTTTTTTCTGGTGTTTCACTGGGGTCGAGCAGTTATTGTCTAAAAGTTTTCTGTGATACTAGGTTGCCCTTCTTCTGTCCCTTGACTAAAGAGGGCAGGATTTTGTTAGGGCTTTTTTCATCTGCACTCTTTGGCATGTTTGGGAGCTGGCTTTTTCAGACTTAAGTCTGGGAGAAATGACAAAAAAACTCAGGAAGCTAACTATTGTATTATTCCTTGGATTTTACAGTACCTTGTGAATTTGTCTTCTTCTCTTCACCTTTAAGAGTGTTTTTATGTTTGCATTGTATATAATGTCCAGGGTTTTCAGTATTTAGTGGGAGGAAGAGAGAAATATACAGCTGTTCCATTTTCCAGGAAACAGGAGTTACTACTTACTTTTTTAATGCATAAATTACTTATTTCTGCAGTTGATTGAGCTATTATCTCATTGGTTATGTGCTCTGGCTTTTACCACAAATGAAAGGATAATTTTGGTAATTTTGAGGGAGAAATATATTGTTTCAACTTTTCAGCATTCACGTTTGACTTTATTTTATTCCAGGATTTTCGTTTCAACTTTTATTTTAGATTCAGGAGTTACATGTGTAGGTTTGTTACATGGGCACATTATGTGATACTACGGTTAACTCAAGGGTTAGTTTATTAACCATAGCCTCCCTTCCCTCCCTCTTCTAGTAGTCCCCAGTTTATGTCCATGAATACCCAATGCCACTTATAGGTGAGAACTTGTGGTATATGGTTTTCTGTTCCTGTATTAACTACCTGATGATAATGGACTCCAACTGCATCCATGTTGCTGCAAAGAATACAATTTTGTTCCTTTTTATGGCTGCATAGTATTCCATGTTATGTATGTACCACATATTTTTATCCAGTCCACCACTGATAAACACCTAGGTTGATTCCATATCTTTGCTGTTGTAAATAGTGCCATGAGGAACATGCAAGTGCATGTGTGTTTTTGATAGAATGATTTGTATTCTGTTGGTTCTATATCTAGTATTGGGATTGCTGGGTCAAATAGTAGTTCTGTTTTAAGTGCGGTGGGAAATCTCCAAACTGCTTTCCCAGTGGCTGGACTAATTTACATTTCCATCAACAGTATGTAAACGCTCACTTTTCTTTCCAGCCTCTCCAACATGTGTTGTTTTTTGACTTTATCATAATAGCCATTCTTACTAGTGTGATGTGGTATCTCATTGTGGTTTTGATTTGCCTTTCTCTGGTGATTAATAATGTGGAGCATTTTTTCATGTTTGTTGGTCACTTGTATGTCTTCTTTTGAGAAGTGTGTGTTCATGCCTTTTCCCCATTTTTTAAACAGGGCAATTTGTTTTTTGTTTGTTCAGTTGTTGAAGTTCCCTACAGATTCCATATTAGACCTTGGACAGATGTGTAGCTTATGAATATTTTCTCCCATTCTGTAGGTTGTCTGTTTACTCTATTGATCATTTCTTTTGCTGCATGGAAGCCCTTTGGTTTAACTGGGTCTCACTTGTCAACTTTTGTTCTTCCTGTAAGAACAAAGATCAAATGGCTACATGTGTGACTCTACTTCTGGGTTGTCTATTCTGTTCCATTGGTATACATACCTGCTTTTGTACCAGTGTCATGCAGTTTTGGTTATTGTAGCTTTATAGTATAGTTTGAATTTCGGCAATGTGATGCCTCTAGCTTTGTTCTTTTTTGCTTGTGATTGCTCTATTAGGGCTCATTTTTAGTTCCACATGATTTTTATAAAAGTTTTTTTTTTTCTAATTCTGTGAAAAATGAGATCGGTAGCATGATAGGAATAGCATTGAATCTGTAGATTGCTTTGAGCAGTATGGCCATTTTAAATATATTGATTAATCCAATTCATGAGCATGGAATATTTTCCCATTTGTCCATGTTATCTATGATTTCTTTTAGCAGTGTTTTGTATTTCTCCTTGTAGAGATCTTTCACCTCCTTGGTTCATCAGGAATATTGGCCTGTCATTTTCTTTTCTCATTGTGTCTTTGCCAGGTTTTTTTTTTTTTTTTTTTTTTTAATCATAGTGATGGTGCCTTCATAACATGAGTTAGGAAGAAGCGCTTCCTCCTCAATTGTTTGGAATAATTTCAGTAGGATTGGTACCAGCTCTTCTTTGTATGTCTGGTAGAATTTGGCTGTGAATCTATCTGTTCTGGGGCATCTTTTGGTTGGTAGGGTTTTTTTTTTTTTTTTTTTTTTTTTTTTTTTTTTTTTACTGATTCAGTTTCAAAACTTGATGGTGTTCAGGGTTTCAACTGCTGAAACTGTTCCTGTTCAGGGTTCAACTGAACCTGTTCAGGGTTCAGTTGAAATCAGGGTTTCAACTGCTTCCTGATTCAATCTTGGGAGATTGTGTTTCCAGGAATTTATCCATTTTCTATAGATTTTCTAGTTTGTGAGCATAGAGGTATTTACAATCATCTCTGAGGATCTTTTGAAGAAAGACATTCTTGGCTTCTTATTCTGTACATATGTATGTCTCATTTTTTTTAGGTGTTTTCTCCATCTATTGCATTTTCACAATCCTTGTAAATAAAAAATCCTACCTTTTTTTAAAGAAGAATAAACATAACTTCTATTGATTGTTTTGATATCATAAGATTTACTTCTGGGCATATGAAAAATAAAGAAATACAAGATTTAAGAACCTCTGTTTTTTTGTCTTTAAGTAATGTGACCTATCTTGTCATAGGTGCATGAGCAAATGGATTATATAACTCTTAATACATTTGGCATCCTCTAAGAATAGCATCAATTTCTATATTTAATGATTGCCTATTACTGATGGTGCAAATACATACTCCAAGTGTTACGTGATTTGGGGGAGTGAAGGGTGTGGTTAAATATGCTATTTAATTGATGCTTCGTTCTTCAGTATTTGTTTTTCTTAAATGAGTTCAAATGTATGTTCATATTTTAATATATTTTGTAAAGCTGGCCTGTATTGAAGTCAGCCATTAAGCAGTGTTATAGATCAATCTGCATGGTTGTTGTCAAAACAGGGAAATAACCCCAACTTCCTCAAATCTCTCATTTTCTTGACTTTACTTGTTAGAGCTGCCAGTGTGGGGACAGTTGCCTAACTCCACCAATTATATTTACTTTACTCCACCCCACAAAATTATATATCCTAGAGCATGAAGGAAAAGAAGTTCCATTTCATCTTTTTTTTTTTTTTTTTTTTTTTTTTTTTTT
>NW_016819681.1:232597-283712 GCF_001698545.2 Rhinopithecus bieti | reverse complement strand
TTTTTTTTTTTTTTTTTTTTTTTTTTTTTTTTTTTTTTTTGGCATAGTATCATTATCAACCCTCTTCTTATCACTGAATGATTCTTCCAGAATGATCTCAGTCACTTTCAGGGCTTAATTAAGCCTATACTAATGACTCACAGCTTTCTATCTGTAAGCTCTGAAGTCTCTTGAAACCCAGACCTAAAAAAAAATCCTACTAATATCTCTATAATATCTATACATTAAATGCAACAAATAAATAAAATGTAACATATTCAAAATGTCACAGCTGTAAAATTACCCCAAATCTCTGGAGTTATAGCATGCAATTCTTAATCCTTTTTCCTTGAAAAATATATATCATACACAACTGTGTTTGAAGCACCGCGTCTGTCAAGCCCTGGTCATAGCGTCAAGTCAAGTATCTCTCTCAAGAAGCTAAAATCTGTAGAGACAAAGTCTCATAAACCAGGAGTCAGTATACTTTTTCTAAATGGCCTGATGGTACATAGTTTAGGCTTTGGGGGACACCTACGGTCTCTGTTGCATATTCTCTTTGTTTGTTTCCTTTTAACCATTTAAAAATTTGAAAACCACTATACCAAAACATACTTTGGCTAGATTTGACTCTCAGAACATGTTTTCTCAACCCCTGGAAATGATTTCAATGCAATGTGATGATTATTCTAATAGGAGATTGTTATTCTTATGGTGTTTAGAAAATGCTTATAGAGGGAGCTTAGAGGAAGGCACACGAAAGTCTTTGTCTAGAAATGTGGCAGAGAAACTTTGGAAAAGTTATTCAGAGTGTGTAATTCCACATTTTATATTCAATAATATCAAAATGGAAGATGCTAGAAAAGTTTCTTAAAAATCTCTGAATTTGTCATTGTCCTAAGTGTGTTCTGAAGAATGCTGGTTCTGCAGGATGGTAGTATGAGCTACTGTTAAAAGAAAAAGGGGAGTTATATGGTTAAATTTAGTAAATACTGGGTTAAACAAAGCTAATTCTAGTCTGCCTGCAGCAATTATCAGAGCTTTTAATATGCATGTGAATCATGCTCTCTTGAAGTGGAAATGCGGCTGTGGCAAGAAACTGTTCCCAAACTTCTCTGCTCACAGTCTGTCTCCCACTACTTGTTTTGCTTACCTTTTTTGAATTGAGATATGATTTACATAGTGAAATACGCGGGTTGTAAGTGCACAGTTCAGTAAGTATTGGTAAATGCCTACATCCTTATAGCCAGCAACGATATCAAAATATAGAACATTCCATCCTAGAAAGGCAGGCAGCTTTCAAAGTGCATTATAATTGTAATTATGTTTGCAACCGAAACGAAATGTCAAACTCCCTGATGTCAGGCAACATGTATTTTACATCTTTGAACTCTTAGTGCCAAACTCAGTTCCTGATATTTGGTTGACCATAGTACATGTGTGAGTGAATGAATGAAGACCGAATGCTAACATTATTCTTCAACATTCTCCAAATCCTTTGGCAATATTTATAATAATACTATCAGAGAAAGATACAACAGACAACTCTTCAAACAAATGTTATTAGAGAAGACCATGTCCATGATACGATTTAATGCATTATGAAACAATCTGATAGCGAGTGAAGAGATTTTAAATTAAGGCTGTCTGTTTGATAAAAGTAGAAAGAATTTGAATATTTTCTCTTAGAAGTTGGGATCTAGGGCAAGTATTTGAAATATAACCTTGAAGCTAATGAATAACAAAGGATGAGTCGGAAGATAAAGACATTGATTAATATCACAAGATCTCACTGTCAAGAAGTCATTACATTCTGAAAATTTAACTTAAATGATTAGGAAGATAAAGTGACTTAAACACTGCACACTTTTGCCAATAAAAAGACAAACACCATGTTATAGAATTATAAAATGATATTGGAATAAAGACAAAGAGGAATAATGTCAAAAGTAATGAATAATCTATTGTTGTTGTTTTTTAAACCACAGACCATGTAATACCCTCTGCTATTATTTCTCTTTTCCTCTCATGTATACTGTTCACTAAAACTATTGACATGAGTATTAATGTGAAAATTATGAGCATTTCACATATAATCCAATTTGAGGAATGAAAATATATCATTCAGGTAAACCACCTAAAATTATCTGAAATATCAAGAAAGACAATTTTAGAATTACAAACTCTTCACTTAAAAGTCACTACTTTTACTTGTTCTATTTTCAGATAGAAAAACCAAATAACAACAATAATAGTAACTTCTTCCACTTTCAAGTGGAGTCATTAATAAGTCTTGGATCGTTCATTGCTTTCGTTTCCTGTCATTGTTTTGGCCTCCTGCTTTTCTGCTCACACACTTTATTAGGAAAGGCCTGCCTTAAGACTCATCCACTGTCTGAGCATAGGTCATATAGCATGCAGAAGATTTTCATTTTTGCTTTTCAATCATATCCCCCATTGCTAAATTTTCCACAGTTTAAAATTGGCTAAACATTGATTTAGTGCCTACTGTATTCTCAGTTTATTACAACATATTGAAAAGCATTCTCAAATATTCCAGGTTGCAAAACTGTGCTCCATCTCTAACTCAAAGCACAAAACTCCTCCTTGAGCAATAAATCCAGATTAGCTGTCATATAACTTGTTAAATGTATATGTTACATAGCAAGTATTTTACATGTGTGAGTCATCTACAGTTATGAAGTATACTTTAAGTTCCTAGTTTGCATTCACTATATATTTTGCTTAATGACTGACTAGAGTGTTAAATTGATGATATACTGAACATACACCAATGAATATAGTGGAAAAAAGAAAAAGCATAGCTCTGAGTCAAGAGACTCCACTTAGCCACTGAGGGTACAGATATGACTCTTGTAAAGCCAACGAATTCATGGTTTTAATGACTTTTTTCCAAATAAACTATAAAAAGAGTCCATGACAAATTTTTTTCTATTCCCATGTATAGGACTCTAAAACTTCATAAAGTGAAGCAGAAAGCTGAGAGTTTATAGTCAACCAAAGAAGCATAGCTTCAGTACATGAAACTTTAAAAGAATGTCATAGCAAATGAGACCAGTAGGTCTCTATTCCCATGCTTTCCACTTGATAAATCTCCTTCATCTTTATCAGAAGCACCACCATTCTCTCTAGAAATGGTAGATTCATAAGGTGTTTTTTTGGAGACGGAGTCTCACTGTGTTGCCCAGGCTGGAGTTCAATGGCCTGATCTCAGCTCACTGCAACCTCCACCTCCTGAGTTCGAGCGATTCTCTTGCCTCAGCCTTCTGAGTAGCTGGGATTACAGGTGTGCACCACCACACCCAGCTAATTTTTATATTTTTAGCAGAGAGGTTTCACCATGTTGGCCAGGCTGGCCTCGAACTCCTGACCTCCAGTGATCCACCCACCTCGGCCTCCCAAAGTGCTGGGATTACAGGCATGAGCCACTGCACCGGTCAGACTTTTAAGATTTTGTTTCTCCAAAATATCTTGTGTCTTCTCCATTTTAGGGATAATAATTCTTTAATGGATTCTCTTTCTTCCCTTCAAACTAATTAGCAAAACAGACAAATTTTAAGATATGTGATTTTTCGTCTACTAAATCTACTATAAATATGATAATAACCAGCAGCAGTGGGAGTGTGCGGGAGCTAATACTAATCGACATCCAGAATGGGATTGGAAATTGATGTATCTTTCCAGAGGGTAATTCGTCAATGCTAATTGAGATCTAAAGCTAAGTTTCCTTTTACACACAAAAGTCTCTTCTAGGAGTATTTGGCAAATAAAGTTATCTACTACAGTGCTTTTGTTTATTACACTGAATGTTTAAAAATACCCCAAATATCAAACAATAAGGAATGGGTAAATTGTAGCAGATCTTTTCCAAAATTTAGTATGAATTATTTCAAGTGTCTTTTGTAGAGAATGTTTACTTGAACAGACTAACAGTAGAGTGTTAAAAATACAGTTACAAAGCACTTCACATATAGGCTATGCTGGAAAAATTTATGCCAAAGCATATGTAATTGACTATATACAAGTATATTATTTGTGGTTAAAATAGTGACTTTGGGGTATAGAAATATGTGCCATTTTCTTGCTCTTTTGCTTATACTCTCTCTAAAGTCTAGAATAAGTATTAGTTGGGTGCAGATTATATTTTAGACATAAGTGTAAAATTTAAAATATGCATTAGAATCAGTAAAGCAGATAGATGATCAGCCCAACAGAAAATCAAATCAGTAATGTGGAGGGTTAGTTTGAAGAACAAATTTAAATAGTAAAATAAGATTCAAATACCAGAAAAAAGTGTAGAGAGTATTTGTTATTTAAGTTGACAAAATCTATCTAGAAAATCTTTATTAGCTTTGAATATTCAAATTTTCTCTTTAATTATGTATTTCAAGTTTTGTTGCATTGTGGTTAACAAAATATGATCTATAGAGTTTTACCTTGTGATATACATTATGCTTTTAATGTACAATAATATACCTTCAATATTCATGGACATCTAACAAGAAAGAGTCCTTTTTCATGTTGGAGTACAAGATTTGAAATATATCTTTTAAAACAAAACCTAGTGCATACTTGGCTGTTATTAGTCACCTTTTCTGCTTTTACCCTGGAATTTGATGAAACCATTTTAGCTTTTCAGCTGCCACTGACCAGTGTAATAAGAACCATAGCCATGGTAGTCTCAGCTAGAAAACCTCATTCTGAGTTATTTTTGCTGTGTTTGGTAAAGTTCCTTCACTAGGGACAAAAATTTTTCAACTAGCCCTCAGTTTGCCTGAATCCCATCAAAGGTATGAGGTGTCTTTGCTTTTTGACTAATTTCTAAATAAGTCCCTGATTTCCAACCTACCCTTGATATTCCACCTTCCTAATGCTCTGTGCAGTTGACCTACTTATTGGTTTTGTACTGGGATATAAAGCACTTTGTTGTTTTTGTTTTGTTTCTTTGTGTATGGGGTGATGGGTGGTAAGGGGTAGTTCAAGATCTCTTGAATGAACCAGTTGCTTTACTGTAAACACTAATACAAAGCATCAATACAGACAATATTTGCAAAGACGCGTATTTACTTATTTTACCTTGTAACAGAAAAAAGTTAAAACTAGAACATTAAAAGAGTTGAAATGAGATACACCTACATTAAAAAGAGGCATGATAGTACTTCCAAAGTTACACAATGCTATTAAATGGTTCATGCTTACAATTCTATTTACATTGTCTTGAACTGGCAAATACCTGCAATAATAATAATGCTCATCTTAAAGAAAAGTAACCTCAACCCAAGGTGCTTTTGGGGAAATGAGAATCATAGTGTCAGCAGTTCTATAGTATATAGAATTTTAATGAAATATAAGCTCTTTTTCTGATATTCTAAAAATAAGTATCTAATCCCAGATAACTTCAGTACCGTCAAGTCACAGTACCTACAGTTTCTGAGCAGTAAGGAAAAAATGCCGTGTGAATGGAATGACAGAGAAGTATGTAAGCTGTTAACAAACATCCAACTCTTTTTTTGTATTTCTACTCATTCTTAAAGTAATTTTTACACTCTGGATTTCTATTGAACATACTTTTGGTGACTTATATTAACGAAGTCATGCTTGTGGTATTTGCACACATACTAATTTTGGAATTTTTTAATAAATTTTTTGCCATTTTTCTTAGTGTCCAAATCTGGGCTAAACATCAAAGTAATTTACCACAACATTCTTGGATTTGAAATGAACTCTTGGTAAAATAAAGACTTTATCCTTCAGATAATGAAGTGGCTTTTGATAAAATCAAGGGGCATTTAGAATATGTCAAGTAAAACTCTTAAGATGCTATACATTCATAATTTTATATTTCACTTCCTTTTCAGCAGCAGTGTACAGTGTTTGTTTTTATTTAACTTCCAGGACAGTGAAGTGATGCACTGTAAATAGATGCCTTTCTTCATAATCTCCTGTTTCTAGAAATGTTCATAATTTAAATAATTATGTATCTCGACTTCATGCCAATTAAATTTGCTCATCTAGGGACTGAATTTTAATGAGGTATGTGAATGAGTTTTCATTGATACGATCTTTTGGTAGGAACACAATCAAATGAGAAAGGTTTAATCTCACATATTTTCATTTCTTCAATATTTGAAAAGAGAGATAAGACCAAAAAAAAAAAAGTCAAACAGAAGCACTGAATAGAAGACAGTTTAGAGACTGAATAGTTTAAGTGCATTTGAAGATAATGTACTTACACTTGAAGTCAATGTGATTTAGCTAAAAAATATAAATGTTAACTGACCCACTTCAAGAAAATTAAAATAAACACTGTGACCACATTCTGTCATGCTTGAATTAGTCTGCTAGTTTTAGGTTCCCTGTCTACTAAAATTCTGGAGCCATCTTCATTTTTTTTAAGAGTGATTTAAGATGCTTCCAATGTTAAACTGTAGGCTACATGTGTCTCCCTGTGAACGGACAAAGCAGTTTCCCGGAGGAAGAGGATTTTATTAACTAAATGCCTAACAGCTGCCTCACAAGCATGAGCCTAGATAAACCAAACAAGCTGCAAATCTGTGCACCCTGCATGAAAGGCCACATAATACAAACTGATTACTTTAGGGCTTGCATTAATGTGGCTGTGAACAAAAATAACCAACCAACAAATCCTTGCCTAATTTTAACAACTACTGATGAGGAAATCTAGACAGATGGATCATTATGAGGCATGGATCTATGATGAATTAGTATTGTGATCAAAGTGTGGGAGGATGGCTGCCGAATGGTACAGGAGGTAGAATTACTAATCCCCACCAAATAAGACTTCTAATCTCTCTTTGGGAAGCCAAGCATCTGATACTTTCATCTGAATTTGATAGAAACGCAATAACCTTTGTATAAACAGAAAGAATAGCAAACATCTTTTGATTTACATTTTAATAAAGACAAGGCTTTTGATGTAGCAGCTTCCCAGAGATAAACAAAATAAACAAAATGATATGGGTTGATATAGTATTTGTTGAAATCCACTTTTATATTGGAATATTAAATGCCATCACTGTAAGGATGAGCATAATACCTGGAATCTAATAGTCATTCAGTAAATGCTTTCGAGTGAATCTGCAATATACACCTCACAAATTCATATAGTGGCCGGCGCGGTGGCTCAAGGCCTGTAATCCCAGCAACTTTGGGAGGCCGAGACGGGCGGAATCACGAGGTCAGGAATCGAGACCATCGTGGCTAACACGTGAAAACCCCGTCTCTACTAAAAAATGCAAAAAAAAAACTAGCCAGGCCGAGGTGCGGACGCCTGTAGTCCCAGCTACTCGGGAAGGCTGAGGCCAGGAGAATGGCGTGAAACCCGGGAGGCGAGCTTTGCAGTGAGCTGGAGATCCGCCACTGAGCACTCCCAGCCCGCGAAGAGCGAGACTGCGGCTCTCAAACTAAATAATAAAATGAATAAATAAATAAATAAATAGAATAAATAAATAAATAAATCATGTAGTAGGTCCCATCTAACATCAGGTTGGGGAAATTGGATGTGTCAGTTTTTTCTGTTTAGTGAGTTTATCTTCAGATACACAACCTGAGAGATCATTTTATATGAGGAGGGTATAGCTAGAAGTACTTTACTCTGCAGATTAAATTATAATGTTTCTAGTTAACACGCATTGCAGCACTGCATGGTGACACTGTTCCTTCTCTGACCTTCCCTTCCTCACTGAACCCACACCCAGTGGCCACAAGGATTCATTCTCCTGTTGAGGAACTGAGAAATTATTTACATATAGCGGAACATTCCGTCTCCAGCCAAAAGATTCAATTTGGTAAATCACTCTTCGGAATAATTTTCCAGAACCCTTGCCCAGAGTGATCATACCCTGTTCCCAAGAGTGAGAAACCCAACCAGAAAGTAAAAATTTACTTTTTAAAAAATTATCACAATTCTATTTCCAATTTTCTTAAACCATAGTAAGATTGTCAGTACTATTTCCATTTCTTAGATGTGGAAGCCAAGATAGTTTAAGATTGTTCTCTGTGCTCTTGAGAGAGAGCCAAATGCTGTTCAGAGAAGAACTGTTCAAGTGAAAAGGGACAAATAATGACCCAGGAATGCCAATCTTTCTTATCAACACTTTTCTAAGAAGGTCTAAATGTAGTTTGAATTATTGTCAGCATATTTTAGCATATAATATCATTAATTGAATTTTTCTCTTTTTCCAATTTCAAACGGATGGGGAAAGTTCTAATGATCGCCACTGGATATATACAATCCCCTAACGTGGCATTGCATTTCCTACTGATGCGCAATCAGTATCTGTCTCCTGACTTGCATGCACTATAGAAAAATCCACTGGAGTGCTTCGAATGGCACACAATGCCTGGTTTAAAGTATGTCAGTTTATTTAGCTTCCTCTGTACATGTTCAGATTTATGTGTGTATCCATGGAAAGAACACTTTACCTTTTACCATCAAGTAGGTATCTGGTACTCATTCATATTTTGTCTCTCTAAATAATATAAGAGATTACCCTCTTAAAATCTGATGTCAACTGTCAACTCCCCAAAAGTCCACTAGAAAAATTTATTGATGAAGTAAAGTTAAATTTATCAGAACTATTGTAAAAAATGGGTAAACTACTTTGGGTTAATATTGTTTTAAAATGGGAAACTAAGGCACAATATTTAACGAGTTTAGGGTCTGGGCTGAATAATTTTAAGATAAGTCTTGTAAGAAGAGAAATGGTTGAGATTGAGCAGAGTTCACGACACGATAGCTTTGTATTGGTGTGGATGGCAAAATAATAATTTTTAAGTGAGCCTAAGTAAGCAAGCTGTTTAGATTTCAGGAGCAAAGATTCCTTGGAACAAGAAATTAGGTTAATTTTGTTTAGTTCAAATATGATTTAACAGATTTAGGGCCTTACTTTCAATTCTCATTAATTTCATTTTTAAGGTACTAGATCACTCTTAAGCTTATTTTTAGTTTGATATATTAATGATATAATAATGCTTACATTATTATCTTTTTCTATGACTTCTAGGAAATTTAACAAAAGTGATTATACTGTATTTTTTAAATATTTGTCTTATAAAGCACCACTTGTCTAAAACCTTGGGATGATTTTTCAAGTGTGATAAATTCCTGTTTATAGGTACATAGTAAATCCCTAATAGCTCTCTCACTTTAATAAAATAAGTTTTTGGCAAATAGTTGAAATGAGGAAATTATGTAATGGCTTTTAATGGTGATAAAAAATGTGTGACTTCTGCAACATAGCTATTATTTCTCGATAAAAATGGTAAAATAAACTGAGCATTTCCAGTTTACTCTGTCAAGTGATATATGAATATCATCTCAGATAATCTGGTTATCAAAATGACATTATGAGGAGAAATACTAGGATTATGGCCATAATACAAACAGAAAACCTTTAGAATTTGTATAACTTACCTAGAGTCACACATCTAATAGATGGCAGAGCAAAAATATGAACTCATGTCTCCACCATCTTCACAGCATGACCTTGTCACAGTGGGCATATTGTCACCATAAAACCTGTGACCTACAAAACACTTTACATTCTCTTTACTTCATTTAGAATCTTATTAATAAGCTTTACTAATGTTTCTTACAACGTGCTAAATATTAAAATGAGAACTAATGGGCTTTCATAAAAACCTTAATTTTTTTTTAGTTTATTTCAAAGTGGCAATGACTTCTGCTAAGTTTTGTAATTACCCAAGTATTTGCAGCTTCAGACTAAAAGTTAATATTTACAAATCTATTTTGCATTTTGGAAGACCCAATATTATATGTAAGAAATTGTTAAACTATATCATTTCAAAAACACATAGATATTCCCTTTCCCCCTAATCAGCACCCTTCTCTCAACATATCAGCACCGATACAAACACATTGATACATTTCATCCTAGGGATTTTAGAAAATACTATGTAGATTTTCAAATACTAATTAAAAAGCATCAGATTTATTTTGTACTTCAAATAATTGTATATAAAATAGTTATCAAACATAATAAAATTCTAAAACTAATTTAATCTTGAAGCTTATGCTCTCTACATTTTGAAATTATGGGTCACATTTATTTTATTACTCAAATGCCATCATTTTATTTCCATGGAATTTATCCAGTGTTCTTTGCATTCTGTCTTGCCTTCTCCAACAAAGCTTTCTCTGCCCCCCGTCCCCCGGCCTATGCATGTTACTGCTTACTTTTCTACGTTTATATTTTGACCTATCAATCATGTCTGTTCATTCACACATTTATATTATTATACATGACACACGATTATAGGTCTCTGAATAGGTTTTGGTTTGCTGGTTAAACTTTCAAAGGCTTTTGACTCATTAGAGCAGTTGTATCAGTGTTTAAATGAGAATTGTAATTATTTCCTGAAAGTAGTAAATTCTCTTTAGTATTTGTAGTTTTAGCAGAAAGCAAACAAGACTTAATATTTGAAAGGGTTTAAGGTCAGTGCAAAGGCTGTCTTCATTTTGAAATTTTAAAAGATCATTCAACTGAGAAATTTCAAAATTATTTCAGGTAGCTTTTAAGGAGCAACTGCCTCCCCTCTATTTCAGAGAGCTGGAAACTACTTAAAACATATGCAACCGATATAATGAACACACAGAACAGACATAATACCTGGCAAATGGTATCATTTCCAACAACAGTGTACTAAACAGTGAATGAAGCCCAAGAGTCACATAGCTATTGGATGAGACAGTTCAATCCTATCATAGAGGTGAAGTAGACCAAAGATGGTTTAGAAAGAAGAAAGACAATTGGCTGTGTGTGTGTGTAAAATATATGTTTAACCCATAGCTAATTGGGTCTATACATACTTTGAAATGTAGCAGTAAGCTAAATAATGCAGGTGCCTGAGAAGCAGTTTATACTTTTTTTCCTGCCACCTTTGGTGGTTTGTTAATTGTCAATGTTACCAAAGAACTTTGTTGTAAAATGTTTATTTCATGTATCAATAATGATTCTTTATTCATAAAGCTAGGCTTATAAACTTTCTGATGTTCAAAAGAGTTGTCCCACATATTCTCATTTTTCCATTTTGCACTATATAGTCTCATTTTCCATTCAAGAAAACAGAAACCTATTAAATGTAAGTGGTGTCTTTTGAAGATTTCCCAGAGTTAAAGGTCTGGAATTTGTCTTCTTACTCCATATCCATTCTTTCTCCCCTTTAATAACTACCAAGCCTGTGCTATTCCTGCTACATTATCCAAGAGGAATGGGGTTGTGACTTTGCAATAATCCATTCAGGGACTTGAATTGGAGATGTTAAGAATGAAGCAGAATTTTTATGCCTATCTACTAACCCTCTGTCTTGCCACATGGAGTTCAATATTTAGCTATATTTAAGGACAACATGATTTGGTTACCGTTAATGATTCCCACCTGCACATCAGCTGCGAGAACAGGCTTCTCTAATGTTATTATCAGTCATGTTTGGTCTCTCTTGGTTCCCACCCTGATATGGTGGAAAATGAAACATTGCCAAATTCTCAGTCATGAGAGTTATTTTGTGTTGTTACTTGAACTTTTGCTGCATAAAAAAAGAAAAGGGGCAGGAGGAAGCTTGTATTTTGTGCAGTGACAGAGTTCTGTCAACTGGTTCCAAAAATGGAATGTGATTGCTTCCATATGTGGACCATATTATATTTGGATGAACTTATGTCTCACAGGACACAACCATTCTGTAGGAAGAGAAGTTATTTAAAGAAATTGAACATCTGTGTTTTCAACCCTAGTGCTATCAATGAACGTTTAACATGTTGTTTAGACCTTCAGAGAAAAAGTAATTTAAATGCTGAAAACTGTACTTCTACTTTGCTTTACCATATTTAAAAAAAATTCTGAGTTTTCTTGTAACTTTTTAATAGGCTATAAGACTTGTGATTATTAACTAGGTACAATAGATCTAACCCATTGAAAAAATAATTTTCATACTCTGTAGTCATATAACATTTTTAACAGCTGAAATTGTCGTAACATTGACATGTAAATATACGTGCTTATAATTTGCATGTTTTCCAGGCAAAGGTTTTTGTTTGTTTGTTTGTTTGTTTAAAGAACTGGTTATTCCTCAAAATGTTAAGAACCAGTATACTAAGGATTCTTGAAAAATAGATGGAGCTGAGAACTTTGCCCATGCGGTTTTCTATCCCTGGAATATCTTCTGTCACTCTGGAATCTGGCCAAATTTCTTCATTTTAAAGGTCCTGACTTACAGGTTCCATCTTTAGTGAAAAGTTTCCTAACTGCTCTAGGTAGTTAATCGTTCCTTCACTGGTGCTCCTGCTACTCTGACTCTCAGCCTCAGTTCAAGAGCTCAGCCTGTTACAATGTTTCCAATCTGCCTCCCCCTCTCCAAGGTGATTTCTTCACACACTTGGATTTTTATTATTTATCCTCAAATGTTGATATACACCGTAGGTGCCCAGAATTGTTTGTTGGTATGAATGAATAGTATACAGCATAATACCATTCTCAATAGGAAAGGTATCTATCTGTTCCTCATGTAATATCATTTAGGCCGTTTGCTATTTCCCATTCAGCTTTGTATCCTGGAATTATATTTTTCTTTTCCTTACATCTTTTTCTTAATTCACTAATCAAATTTTCTACTCATTCCTTGCATCTTGGTCTCATCTTTCTTTTCCTGTTTCCTAGAATCCTTTTAAATATATATATATAGAAAAAATAAATAACTTATTTTCCTAGTTACTATCGGTAATGTTTTGAACATATTTTGCTCTTCATGTTGAATGTAGTATCTTCAGTTTTTTAAATGTTTCAGCATTTCACAAACCGTTGTTGTTTTTATTTCTATAGTTTGCTTATCCTTCCATGATAAAAGGTCTTTCTGGGCATATTTCCAATAGGCAAGTTCTCCAATTACCCTTGGCTTCCCTCAGTCTCCACATATTTGTATCCTGTAAGGATTCTGATCTCAGAGCTTAATCTGGAGGGTGCAGTGGTGTGAACAATCTGCAGTAACATTGTCTATTACTGGAAAACTAGTCCTTTCTTATATGTTAGTGTCAAACATTTAAAAGTATTAATAATATTGAATATTGATGACAATTTTCAGGATGTACTAGTGGATGAGTAACCTTTAGGAACAACCATTGTGAAGGCTAATAAGTATCAAAGATTCTTATAATGTAGCTCCTTTTAACTGATTCCACATTTAGGACTAATCTGGCTAGTGCACATTTATTATCAAAATGTCCATTGTACTGCTATTTTTAATAGCCAAATAATGGGAGCTACCTGAATTCCAACCATAAGGACTTATTTTTACAAGCATTGGTAATGTGTACAGTGGAATGCAGTTTACCTATTAAAATAATGTGAGAAAACTATATTGATATGAAAATAGATTTTATTATACAAAAGAGATATTGTGAAGGGTAACAAATGACATTTTTATAGTAACGGTTTGTATTTATGTATTGTAGAAGTAAAGATATAAAGAAACACACCACAGGATTGGCAATGTTTGTCTCTGGATGACAGTTATTATTCTATTTTTTAAATGTTGTTACAGATACATATTTTAAAATTTTAATAAAGTGAACTTTATTATACATCTATTAAAAAGTATAAGAAAAACTAAGATTAGGAGACCATTGGATTGCCTAATTGCCTATTGAAGAGGTGTAAGTTCTAATAAACATTCTCAATGAGCAGGTGGGAAATGTGTTTTCAAATGGCCTAGTACAAAGGCCGAATTTCCAGCACTAGAAAGTGATATTGACATAGATCCTGGGTAGATGCGGCATAATGTAGAGGCACTCCAAAGAGTCTGACTGCACTGCTAGCTCTTGAGTACTAGGAAACAGGGAAGAGCAGAACTCCAGAATTAATATGAAGCTAGTTTACCTGACAATGGGCCTTGAAGAGTGCAGAAGCTAAAGACTGAAGACTGTGAATACAAGACCTTGAAGTGTGTCTTCTTTGATCAGAAAATAAGTTATCTCAGCTGTTCATACCAGAGGCAGCTGGGGGACAGTATGGCAGACAGGCAAGGGTCCCACGACTTTAGAACAATAATATCCAAAAGCTAAACACCTGGAAAGAATTGTTAAACAGCCTGTCTCTGGACAAATCTGTGGTTTTGGAGCCAAGGCTGGGCACAGAAAGAGAGTGGCACTGACCCATTACTGCAGGAACAGAACCCAAATAAACCAAAAACAGGATGTTGGGTGAAGGCAAGGTCACATATGAAACCACTAAGTGATGAAAGGAAGAAGAGACAAAAACTGGATCCATCCTGAAAGTTCTACGTTCTTTCAGGACATAGAACTATGTAGCTGGTAAAGCTCAGAGTAGTTCTGAAGGTAATGTTTTATTTATGGCTTTGACATTTCAGATGAGCAGAGCTTAAACTATCCAAAATACAGGTCCATTTGGATGCCACCAACTAAGAATTTGTAAGTCATTGAGCAATTATTGTGCATCTTTCTATGTTCATCTTATATCAATGCTGGACACACCCACTCATAAAGGAACTCACAGCAGAAACAAACCTGGGAAGAATGGGTCAATAATGACATTTCAGCAGATTAATTACAGTACAAAATAGTAGGTATTTTGAAGAAGGATGAACAGATGATTTGAAGGAAGTAACAGTCCATGGAGAAACACTGATAGCCTTGCAAAATAAATGGTTATGTGGCTGGGTTTTAGAAGATGAGTAAGAGATAGGTATGTGGAAGTTTAATTCTTTCTAACCAGAAGATATTGCATATACAGCACCACTTCCTTTTTATGGGACTTGAACCTACTTGTTAGGTATTTATTTGTAGGTTTTTCTCCTAAGCATCCATAATTCACAGAACTTCCAGCTACATGCTTTGGTCTTTTTAGTCTTTTTTAAAACAACAATTAACAGTTTTCGTTTGTAATTTTGATCTTGTTAACATACAATTTTCCAAAACTAAAATCATGATTGTCAGGTACATATAAAGCCAATATATGAACTTTTTATGTATGCTTCTATCAGACAAAAGTCAGGTTAGCAAGTAACTTTATTTTGTTTGAGGCCTTTAATCAATAGTAAAAAGTGTGTTGAACTGAATATATTGCCACAGATAATCCTCGAATAACCTTTGACCATGTATGAGATTAAAAGACATGCCACCTACCTTTAAGCCTTATGTCCAAATTTTATATAATTTTTCTGATGCTCTCGACTTCCATCATTTGTTTTCCTTCCTCTCATTTTTTTATCTTCCAGATTCTGAAGAGTTTAGCTTCTCGGGTCAAACCCATTATTCTGTCAGCCCTTCTTAAGTTGAGCAGTGTGCCTTGGTTAGAAATTGAGAATGATTGCCTGATGCTGACAAGCTAAAGTAAATGCATAAATACAACGTTGGATAAAATTTAGCCTTTATGTGATAAAAGAAAAGTCTACTGCTATCTCTGAATATTTATCTCTAAAATATTAATCATAGCTTGAGTTATGCATACAAAGTGACAGCTATGAAAAGTTGTTTTGTGCCTTTCCCTTTAGAAAATTAAAATAATAAAGGCAGGTTTAGAGGGTTTTTTTGTTTTTGTTTTTTGTTTTGGATTTTATGTTACTGGATCACCATGGTACTCTGGGAAACTGATACTGATGAACATTAATTTATCTTGTAAATATCTAAGATTCTGTAATGTCATAATCTCTAATATATATCATTATTTCCCTGAAAGCCAAAGATGTGTTCCACTTCTTACAGTGAAAGGTATTTTAATCTATTATAGATTTTTTGTCATAATATTAATGAGATGAATCATAGTTTTATTTACTTTTCACTCTTCGAAAATATTGTTTTTCTTTCTTGTACTTTCAGATAAACTCAGATTCTAGAATATTCCATCTATCAATGTCATTCTGCTTAGAAGAAACCAGTATTTACTAAGAGTCTATTGTGTGTCTCAACAACATAATGCAAACATGTTCTTATTTTCTCATAAGTACTGTTCTTTCTCCAATCCAATGATATAATGCAAACATTTTCTCATTTTCTCCTAAGTGCTATTCTTTCTCCAAATCTAGCATCACAAAAGAAACAAAGCAGTAGGCAATAACAGAAGAGAGAATTTCCAGTTAGTAATAATATGCTTCTGCTTCGTGATTTGCTGTGTGATTTGTGTTATTCTGTGTTAGGGCTGGAAATAACTTAAAGCTTTACCCAGGCTAGCCCCTTCATTTTACAGAAACAGAAAGAAGAATCCAGAAAAGATGACATGAGTTTGCCAACTCAACATAATCAAAGATGTGAACTTTCTTTTGTGTCTCAGTATGTATGATATTACATATTTTGGAAATTAGCCTGCATAGTATGTTTTTAAAATATATATTCAGTAATCCCAGAAGAACTATGCCACACTTTATTTTGTTGAAACAAGTAGAAAAACATATACTCTTCATAGTTCAAATGCATATTGAAACTTGAGCTTTACCAATTTTTTTTTTTTTTTAGATGATCACTCTGTCACCAGGCTGGAGCGCAGTGGCACGATCTCGGCTCACTGCAACCTCCACCTCCCAGGTTCAAGCCATTCTTCTGCCTCAGCCTCCCAAGTAGCTGGGATTACAGGTGCATGCCACCACACCCAGCTAATTTTTGTATTTTTACTAGAGATGGGATTTCACCACGTTGGCCAGGATGGTCTCGATATTCTGACCTCATGATCCGCCTGCCTCGGCCTCCCAAAGTACTGGGATTACGGGCATGAGCCACCACGCCTGGTCACCAATTCTAATAATAAATTGTATAAACATATGGGGATGCAAACCTTTGAAAAGTCATCAAACATGCTGATACACTCTATGGTTGGTTTGATAAAGAAAAAAACAAATTCCAGAGGCTCATATTGAGTGACTTTTTATCTTTGAGTGTGAGATAAAGTTCCCAATAGATATTTAATTATCAACCCCAGTTTCTCACAGGAAAATCTTTCTGCTCATGACTGTACAAAGTCTTGAATGCTGTATTTAATCTTTATTAAGGTTTGCTCAAAGCTGACTTCATTATTTCTATTGCCTTTGCCAGAGAGACATGTGTTCATGGATGACATAGCTCTCATTGTAAAACATCTACTTTATTGAGATATGATTTCTGTACAATAAAATGCACCCTTTTTAAATGTACAGTTCAATGAATTTTGAGAAATGTTTATACCACTGCAATCATCACCATGATCAAAATACATTTCCATCAACTTGTAAAAGTTCTGTAGCAGCCATCAATTTTGATTTTTGTACAATACTTGCTTAGATACTTGGCCTTCTCCTGCCTGAGATGATACTGTCTATTAAGCTGGCCTCAGAGACTCTGAAGATCTTTTAAAAATAGAGCACAGGTGTGAATGTGACACAATAGAGTTTGGGTCACAATTTTAAATGACTGAATCATTGCATCAAATCTTGCATTTTGCCCCTGCTGTGATCCCTGAAGTCTCCTCATCCTCATCTAATTCTATAATAGTCTGTTTGAAAGAGAAGGAAATGCCTCCCAAAATCCTTTTCATAATCAGTTTCTGCCCTAAGGCTAGAAAGCTTGTTCATATTACTAGTTATTAAAAGTGGGTCACCCTTTTTAGAAAGATGACTGGGAGATTTAGTTGATCTTCTGATCTCAAGACTGCAAGTCATGGTGTGACAGGTGCAATCATTTTATAGGTATGGTTGCAAAGCTAGCACTGTGAAGGTTGTTTACTTACGAATCACCATGCCAGAAACTCAGTTTTATTAGGTCGATGGTGAAGTTTGAGTTGTGTTCTCAAAGATGACAGAAACAGGTTTGTATTGATGAGGTTAGATAAAGGACAAAGACCATTGCGAGTCCATCAAAATAAAACTCTTTAGTAAAGCAGCCAGTTACTCCTACTAAAGGGTTTTACTGTCAGTTTTTTAAAATGCCATTTTCTTTTAAATGACTCTGCCTTGCTTTCTTGAAAATAAAATTAGAGTTTTAGAAATAAATAAAAATAGTGACTTAAGAAAAAATAATTTTCAATGACACCATTCTGCTGTTTTTTAGAAAAGCCCAATTAATTCCTACTCCTGGAGAACACCTTTCTTTTCATTTATCATTTCACTGAAAGCTACTTGATTCTGTAAAAGGAGGAAAAGGAATAGGAGAAAACAAGTCATGTAACTTGATCTTTTCCCATTAGATATTCTGCTTTTTCCTATTGACTGATCACCTTGGCAAAGTCACATCATCCCTCTGGATTGATCTCTATTTTTGTTTCTGTAAAATGAAGGAACTAGAGCAGATGAAGCCCTGTGACATTTCCCACCCTAACGCAGAACAACACAAGTCATACTCATCTCAGTTAAATCATGGACTAGAAGACCTACTTTTACTGTTTGAGGCCTTATGAGCCCTTGAGACCATTACAAAAGAATTGTGTATCCTTGAAGCTTTTATGCATAAATTTAACTTGAAATAAGTTTTAAATGTGTATAGGTAATATATACTTCTACAAATATTTTGTTGTGAACGAAAGAAACTTCTAATTCTGTAGCCACAACCTTGAATTTCATTACTGAATGGAACCTGAAGTTTAGTGTCATGTTTCAGGAGACCAAAGGGAATAAAGAATAGCTTATCACCCAGTGAACGGAGAGACTGTGACCATACTGCCATTCTTGAAAGCTGATACTAGGAAACAAGGGAACTAAACATAATAGTTTTAATACTAGACTGAACGTCTTCTGTATCTTCCTTACCTTTGCTGAGATTCTTCTTTCATTATCAAAATATTTCTGCTTTCCTTTTTAACCTCAAATAACCTGTTAGTCTGGATCTTCCTGTACCAACTTATCCCCTAATACTTGTCACATTTATGG
The DNA here is from genome assembly GCF_001698545.2 of Rhinopithecus bieti. Lineage (NCBI taxonomy): Eukaryota > Metazoa > Chordata > Mammalia > Primates > Cercopithecidae > Rhinopithecus > Rhinopithecus bieti. The sequence goes on along the minus strand of NW_016819681.1, from coordinate 264,833 downwards.
CTTTCTTCAAAGTTGCCTGTTTTGCAAGTTAATACGTCAGTCAAACATGTAAGCTTTGGTGCTAAATAGAGTATCAGATCATGACACTACCAGTGAACTGTTTATTTAACCCTCCTAAACTTTAATCTCATCTGTGGAATGGGGATAATGATGTACCTTAGAGTGCTGTGAGGATTAAATGGCAGTGTTTCTAAAGCTTACAGCACAGTGCCTGGCATCCACAATGCATGCAATGCACACCAGCCATTTTTATTACTCCTGTAATTATCCCACTCCTACACTAGTATTACGTTTTTCCTAACGTATATGTTGGTAGCTATTTAATGTACTTTTTGAGAGACAGGAAGCTGTTGAGTTGATTTTAATTCTCAACTTTCTATATGCTTCCAAACTTTGGGGATAAAGCGTTGGTAAATATGATGATGAAGATTCAACTGTAAACCAAAGTTTAAACTTGGGAGTTGTGGGTGGAAATTAAGAGGTAAATTAGTGGCTCACGCCTGTAATCCCAGCACTTTGGGAGGCCGAGGCAGGCAGATCACTAGGTCAGGAAATAGAGGACCATCCTGGCTAACACGGTGAAACTCCGTCTGTACTGGAAAAAAAAAATACAAAAACTTAGCCAGGCGTGGTGGTGGGCACCTGTAGTCCCAGCTACTTGGGCGAGGCAGGAGAATGGCGTGAACCCGGGAGGCGGAGCTTACAGTGAGTGGAGGTGGCGCCACTATCGCGCCACTGCACTCCAGCCTGGGCAACAGAGCAAGACTCCGCCTCGGAAAAAAAAAAAAGATAAATTAAAGCAAACATGGCCTTCCCACCAGTTTCTTAATTTGCAACAAAGTAGCAAATGCATCTTTCACACTGAGCAGGTGATCATCAGTAGAAAATGTGTTTCTCTCTTTGCTTATTCTCCTCCTTTTTATTTTTTTAAAAGTTGCTTTAAATAACAAAATAGGAGAAAGTGGCTTATATGAGGGCTTTGGACTCAGGTAGTCATGGATTTAACAGTTCTACGACCTTAAACATAGCCTTTTAATTTTATCATCTATAAATGGAAATAGATAACAGGATTATATTGAGAATTAAATAAAATAATGTAGCCAATTTGCTTAGCACAGCACTTGCTACTCAATAAATGTTAGTCATGAGGGTTATGATGTTTATTATCATCATACAAGGGCAATACCAAGATTACAGTAGGAAGAGCACAGGCACTGATGCCAGGCAAGACCTGGCTGGTCACTTCACCTCTCTGAACCTTAGTGTCTTCATCTGTAAAGTGGAGATTATAATGCTTTCCTGGGAGGGCTATTGTATGAACTAAATTAGATGATGTCCTTAAGAAGAACCAGGTATGGGGATTTAATTAATTACCAACTTTTATCCCAGTCCAAGGCCAAAGTCAGTCACTAGAGAACTTTTACTAGGTGGAAGTACCACCTACTGAACAAATCACAGTGAATTATATTTCTTTTTACGTGTGTATGTATGTACATATGTGTTGTATGTCTTTTATATTGACAACAAGCTAATACCACTCTTTTTAGTTTTTCAATTTAACTTCTTGGTTTAAGTCTAATACTATAGTCTGACTTCTGTGAATTGTCAGTTCTTATTCTGGCCCCAAGTATCATTGCTTTGTTTTGCTATTTTTCTTAGAACCTAAATGAACACTAATAAAGTATGCATCTTAACCACTTTTCTCATATATTTAAATTGATATTTTTCTAAGGTCTTTCTTTGTCTTTTTGTTATACTAATCAGCAAAGGTGCATTATTATAATCAATAACATTATTAAGAGGTCGCAATGTTGTTCTCATGTTTTGAAGATGGATAGGTTACTTTCTTCCATTGATCTGAAAATATTCCATTTTATTTTCTATTTGATTTTTTCCATAATTTGATTTGTCTTTCACATTTGACTCTGTTATCCAACTAGAGTTAAAGTTGCTAAATAATGTGAGATGGGGCTCCAACTGTTTTCCTCTAAATTGCCAACATTCAATGTTTCCCTTTTCTGCTTTTATCTTGTTGAAACATAGAAGGTATCTCATGGTTGTTTTAATTGGCATATCTTTGATTTTTGTTAGGTTGAACATTTTCTCACCAGCAACTTGTGTCTCTTGTTTTGTAAATAACCCACTTAGACTCTTAGAGCAGTTTCTCAAATGCTTTTTTTGAACACAGGATTGAAAAGCATGTCTTGCCAGCTGCCCAACCACTTAACTTAAACCGCATCACCTGACATTGAAGCTAGCTGTTTTTGGTCTTTTACCTAGAAGGAATTCAACTGGTCTGTTTAATAGTCAAAGTAGTTCCATTTTTACTATATCTTAAGCAAGACTTCAGCTGTTCTAGTACCACTGGGGATAGGGCAGGGAGGAATCATCATTTCAGTGGGAAATTTGGCTACAGAGAATTTAAATATAAAGCAATAAAACTTTAGTATAGCAAATATACTACGTTTAGTAGGAGCAAATATAAAGCAAACGTAAAGGCATCAAATATAAAGCAGTAAACCTTTAATATCTTGTTCATTTTACCAGGGAGAAAGCAGAAGCCACAAAAGGTTAAGTTAGGTGTCTAATGTCACAACTGATAAATGTTTATTCACAGTCTCCTGGGGCCTGATCTAACAGTGGTTCTGGAGATGTGGTGCCTAGAGCAACTGCATAATTGTCACTTGGGAACTTGTTATTAATGCAAAGTTTTGAACCTCCATCCCAGACATATTGAATTAGAATGTCTGGGAATGGGGACCAGTAATGTGTGCTTAACAGGCCCTTTAGATAATAACTCTGATGTTTTCTGAAATTTGAGAACCACTGATCTAATAGATTCTTTTCCCCAGTGGGAGAAACTATTGTTTCCTCGTGAAAGGAATCTTCATTTTATTTATTTATCGAAAGGCAGTTTGACCAGGGAAGGTGAGTCAAATCCTAAGATAGGGTTTCTCAACTGTGGCACTATTGATATTTTGGGCCAGATAATTTTTTGTTATAGGGGGCTGTCCTGGGCATTGTAGCATATACAATATCATTCTTGGCATCTAGATGCTATGTGCTAGTAGGACACCCTCCTGCCTAAGTCGTGACAGCCAGGAATATCTGCAGACATTGAAAAATGTCCCACTGGGGAATAACATCCCCTTCTCCTGATGGGAACCATTGTCTGAGGGAATAACTCCACTTTGCCCTAATGTGAATATTATAATCTCATTCCTAATTGCTTGTAATGGAGAAAATGACATGTGACCCAGTTCTGGCCAATGAGACCTGAGGGGAAGCCATCTGAGGGGTCCTCAGAAAGGTTTTCCTGTCCAGTAAAACTGGAGATGCATAGGGAAAAATATCTCCTTTATTTCTTTGGTTTAGGCATTATCTTTGTGAATGTGATGCTGAGAGTCATGGTAGCCTTTGCTCCATCAGGGGAAAGCTGATAAGATCAGGGGAAACTTGTCATAATTGAGCTGCTTCATCAATCAGTCCAGAAAACAGCAACTTTCAGGCCTCTCGTTATTTGAAAAAGGGCCTGTTGTTTTTGTTATCTTTAGTTGGCTTATGCTACTTTGGCTAATACTTCCTAACTGACACATTCACAATGACTAGAGATATTGCATTTACAAATTCTGGTAAATTGGAAGTTATAATGTATCTGTCTACCTTAGTTCTTTTCCAGTAACTAAAATGAAGCAGATTAGAAGTATAAATAATATGAAACAACACAGAACTACAGATAGAAAAAAATCTGGAAGTCGTTTCTGCATGAACAACATTTTCTTATGTGTTAATGTATGAAGTTTGTCTTCCAATAGCAATGAAAATGAAACTCTCCAGAAATCAAATTCAGGTATCTATATTAGGAAAATTCCATTACAATGAGCTGTGTTAGTGTAGAGTAGAACCATTATGCTAGATCTCAAGGGGGTTTTACTAGCAAATATGTGCCCAGGTGTCTTCACTGTTTGGTGGTAATAAAATTTTTGTATGATACTGAACATCACTGAAATGTAATTTTATCTCCTTATTGTGCATTGTTTTGTTTTTTGTTTTACAATCAATTGGCCTCAAAAGTAATACTTAAATGCTAGAGGGATGGAAAGTTGTACATTTTAATTCACATACTTCATAGTCTAACATTTGACGATACAAAAATACAATCCCAGTGTACATGATTTAGTCATCTTTCTGTGTTTATAAAATAAACCTCTAGGTGGATAAAGAGGAACAATAAGTTTTGGTTGATACAAAGGTAGAAGCTAGACGGTTCAGTTTATTTAAAACTAACAAATAACAACAAAAATAATAAATCCATGCTGGGTATTGATTATGCTTTAGCTGGCTTCTTTTCGACACACACTAAGATAAGACTCCAGTCTTAGTCTTGGTTAAATTAATGTGGTGATCACATGAATGCATCTATATGAAGTTATGCACATACAATCCTAAATCAAACATTTCTGTTTGTCCACCCATACACCCACTATGCAACTAGGGTGGGCTAGAGGAGAAGCAAAATGCCTCCTCTGAACATGTCATCCAATCCACCAGATGGTTCATGGCTACCTGGAAAAAAAAAAAAAAAAATCTGTTTGATGTTCATTTCTCCTCTTGCTCAGTCACTATCTCATCTTAATCGTCTACAGCCTAGAAAATAAATGAGAGAGTTAGCCACAATCAGCACACCCTATATAAAATAGTAAGGAGAAATGGAAGTAGGAAAAAGGAGAATTTAGTTAGTTAACTAAATAAACACATGATGTAGTAAGGGGTATAAAATAAAATAAGGATAGCTGCCACAGTCTTGATTTTGCAGCTAGTCATGAGACTACGGATACTCAGAAGAAGCACATTGGATCTCCTGTGTTTGATATATATGTTCTTATTATATTGTTCTTACAATATAGTTCTCAATAATCAATATCAGTTACCCAGGCAATGTATTTATCCCCCTCTTGCCTGTTTATCAATAATGTGAGAATTCTGAATAGCCATGTGGCAGGCTCAAGACAACCAGTATTGTATTCTCTGGTCTAAGCATTCTTATTCAGGTAGAAAAAAACAAAACAAAACAAAACAAAAAAAAAACCCTCCAAACTAGCAGAGTCCAAACTGGCAAGACTAGTGCATCCTCCACCTGATCAGCCGAAGTTTTGTCTTTAATTGGTCTGTATTCATGTGTACTTGGGTGATAACGTCAATAGTAGCTATTCCATGACCACTTTTCAAGGACTACCAATATTCCATACTCTAATTGTAACTCCTTCCTCACTGCCTACAAACATAGCCATCAGAAAAACGATCCCAGTTTCTTTTTTTAAAGTTTTGCTGCCTACAATGACTTCCAGAAGCCTGTGTCTTGGCCAGAATTCTCCACTGCAGACAACAAACTCACCTCTGTCTAGTTTAAGCATTAAAAAAAAAAAAAAGTATTAAGAACACATTGGAGAAATATAAACACAGAACCTAGTGTGAATGTCAAGAACATTTTCTGATATCATATCATGAGCCCTTCCCACCCCCTGACATGCCCAAAAAGGAACTACTGCGTCTCTCATACCCATGCATCATTGTATCAGAAAAATAATACTGTAGTTTCTGACTCTAAAATCACACAATTTCTACCACAATCAAGTACCTTCTAAATAGGAAGCTCTTTCATAGCTGTTGGTTCCACAGACGTGCTGCCCTGTTCATAAAAATATAGCCGACGGGGGCGGGGGAGGCTCAGGCCCCACCTCTTTGTCCCTACATAATTCAGTTCAAAATTAAAATACCCCACAGATATATCTGATTGTAGAACCCAAATCATATATATGTGCCTTAGTATTGGGGGAGGCTGAGAAATTTTTTGTTTTATTTTGTATTTTTTCATTTACCTTTAAGAAGTTGGTATCTACACCATGGGTACGTATCTATAAAAATATAGATAATTGAGGCAGCCACAAGCGACATATATCCAAAGCATCAAAGATCCCAAAGGTCAGCTCTTTCCTACTCAAACTTAACATGTTTATCATGTAAACTGTTCAGGTACTGTAATTACAGGCATCTCGAGCTTCTTTTTTTTCTGGTTTCCATTAACATTTTTGCCAGTGGAAACGTAGAGTCACAACATACCTCTTATTGTCGTGGGATCAGGGATATATCCGGAACCTCATTAATTCCAAATGTTGAAGAGAGGAATTCCTTACACAAGTCAAAAATTTAACTTTAATGTGGCCCCAGTAACTATTTCTCTAATTAAATATAATTGTCATTGTTGAAACTGCATAAATTTTTGGTGACATCATTTGACATTTTGCTGACAAGTTGATGGGTGCAGCACACCAACATGGCACAAGTATACATATGTAACAAACCTGCACATTGTGTACATGTACCCTAGAGCTTTAATAAAAAATAAATAAATAAATAATAAAAAAATTCTACAAATTAGACACAAAATTTTGATTTTAATGTAAATCAAACTTCTAGGAGACTTCATAGACTCTTTTTCCTTTCTCTGCCATACATCCAAGATCTTAGCATCCCTTGACTGCCTGCATATTTCCATCTTGCAAACTACTACTCACCTTCTTTTATCATTTAGCTCTTTCCTAAATATTCCTAATTGGATCCTCTGAACTTGCTTTCACTTCCTGCTCCAACCTGTCCTGCATACCAACACTATACTTTATTTTCCCCAAAGGGAAATCTTTCATGTTTAAAAACACTTCAGTGGGCCATGCATGGTGGCTCATGCCTGTAATCCCAGCACTTTGGGAGGCCGAGGTGGGTGGATGACCTGAGGTCAGGGATTTGAGACCAGCCTGACCAACGTGGTGAAACCTTGTCTCAACTAAAAATACACACACACACACAAATTAGCCAGGCACAGTGCTGCGAGCCTGTAGTCCAAGCTTCTCAGGAGGCTGAGGCAGGAGAATCACTTGAACTCGGAGGCAGACACTGCAGTGAGCCGAGACTGCACCATTGCACTGCAGCCGGGGTGACAGTGAGACTCTGTCAATAAATAAATAAATAAATAAATAAATAAATAAATCCACACACTTCAGTGATTCAACCATAGCAAAAAGGCATCTTCTAGCTACTTGTAGGAATCTCACGTCTGCCATGTTCTGACTCCTATCTTCTTGAATATACTTAGCTCTTACCAGTCACCCTGGTGAACTCTAATCAGTCAAATAGAAATACTTCATTTTCCATATATATCAACCTATTTTTAATCTGGATTTTGGAACATGCATGTCTTTGATTGGAATGTCTTCTTTTCCACACCACAGATTCTTATTTTACCATCTGTTGCGAAGCTCTCCCTGGTCTATCCGCTATTTACTCTGTGGTGTTCCTACTTTACTTTATGCATGCCATCATTATTGTGCTCACCTCTCTGTGTTTTGCTGGGTGGTGATTTTTGCTGTTTATAAACATCTGTGCCCTCTCTTTGACTTGAGCTCCTGGTAGATAGAGGTCACTTTATATCTTGACTCTTCAGAGGCTGGCATGGTGTCTGGCATTGTGTCAAGCTCTACGTTTCTTCTAAAAGGGTTGTAACACTACGGTTATATGCTCACCTAAAACTTATTGCTGCTTGTAAGATTTAAACTCAGCAATTTTGAAACCATTGCTGATCATTACTTAAATAAGCTCAGTTGTTTAAAATGGACATTTCAGATTTGTGGATGCTAAATTAGCCACTGGAGGGAGCCCATATACCATGAATTTAGAGGATAATTGCCAATCACAAACTATATTAATTATAAATAATTACAACGAAGGTCTTTAAACGAAATAAGGTGAGCTTTGCTGTTGTAAATTCATAACTGTAACTAGTCTTTCAGCTGAAAATAAATAAAAACGCATTTTCATCACAAAGATAATCATATTACAAAAGAAAGGAAAGAGCAAATGAGAAGGAATTAGAAAATTGAAAACTCAGGGATGTTTTTGGCTTCAAACATCGGCTCAAAAATTTTTCTTTGCATTTATGCCAATATAATATTTTAATCTTAATTTTTTAATGAATCGTGATTTCCAAGAGGTAATATGAGATGAATTGACTAAGTATAACATGCTAGTTCTCTTAAGATAGTATTTGTGATGGTCGATTATTAACCTAATGGTCTCAATTTGTTTAACTTTAATTAATGATTATAGAGGTAATACTGTTGTTTTTCTTGCTATGTTGTTCAAAGGAAAATAAATCAGAAATTATCCAGCTTAGTGCAATTTAAAAATATGTTTATATATATATATATATGACTATGCAAGTTTAAAAACTTGAGGTTTTAAGGAAGGGAAAACATGTATCCTACTGCCTCGAGACATACAAATGAGGATTCTATCATTTCATATTTTTTAACTTCCTAAGCCCAGGCGAAAGTTTTGAACGTGTTAAAAGTTGTTTTTGTAAGTTATCTAAATTGTGTTTAGATTGAGCTATACAACCTGTACAATCAAAATCATTTTCCTTTTGGATGATAAAATTTAAAAACTAAATACAATTTCAAGTGATATTATTAAAAGTCTGCAGAGATGGTTGCCTTATTAGGGAATTAGAATTTACAACCATGGCTTTGATAAAATGTGGAATATCTCTTTTTTAATTCTCCGAGTTCTAAAATAGCTAGACTTGACAAGAGGGAAATTCTCATTGTTGCCAGTTCTCAGTTTCAATGCAACTTTCAACCTTCAGAATACTATTGGTACTCTGTCTTGGCATGGCTAGAATTTCAAATGAACTTCTAAAGATAACTGATTTGAATGAGTTCAGGGGGAAAACATTCAATGAGCTAAATTATTTGAGGACACAATAAAATGCTTAGAGGTTTATATTTCACATAAAGGCTAGTTAGGTAGCCTTTTAAAATATTATTTATGGAGATCATGACTCATCTTTGCATATCTCATGTGCTAACTCTCAGACCACAGACCAGTGCAGTAAAACAGCTTGATGACATGAGTGCCATTTAAGTATAAACTGTCTGTGCAAGGCACTTTTGTTGTTTGTTATTATTTTTACTACATTTTACATTTTGTGTCATACCTCCTTCCCTTCGATAAATGTGCAATTCATATTTGGAATGATGTGTGTCTGTGCTAAAAGCAGATGTGAATGAGGTACGATGACAATCCAGTTTGTTCTGCCTTATGTCTACAATGCTTCTAATTTACCAATACTCTTCTACTTCAACAATACCTGGAATTCTTACCATTTTAGATGAGAAACTTAAAGCTCTGAGAGGTTACGTGACTGACTTGATATCATGCAGGGAGTGTTACAGAAGCCATTCAGGCTAGTCCTATTTACTTCTAAATTCTATTTTCTTCTCTTCTACTATGTTTTTCAAGTTTTTCTGATTGGAATTTATTGTGCAAATCATACTTTACATGGGACCAAATACATACACGCAATAGAAATTGTCCAAAAAATGTTTATCTTTACAATATGTCACTTCCTCTAACATTCTGCATTCTATTCTATTCTATTTCATTTTGTAAGATATGAAACAAGCGGACTTTACAATCCACAACGCATGGTTAAAAAAATCACTAATCTGCATTTTATTTCTTGGCATTATCTTACATGTGAATAAATAGTTTTGGAAATTAACTTCAGAGGGCTATAGACCAATTGAGCTAAAAGAAGTAGAAAATTGGTGGAGAGAGTGAATGTCTCTTAAGTGTAATTAAATTTAATTGAAATTTAAAATCTGTTAAAGACCTATGTTTAGCTCCTTTGAAAATAAATAGGACTTGTTTTGGTAGGAAACAAGTAAGTCTTAATTCTGCTATTTCTTCAAGTGTATTTTGAGAAAAGTCATGCTTACATTAATAAGGGTTTCACCAAATCAAATCAGTAATGATAATAATAGTTTTAAATCTAATGAGAGCAAAGCACAAACAAGTCTATTTGGAGAAGCAAAATTGAGTTAAGGGTAAGAGCACACTTTGAAAATGATTTCTCTGGATTGTTTTATTCTTAGAGATATCTGGAGGAATTTATTTGGGCAACCGTGAGGCAGTCATTTGCTATTCTTTCTCCTTCTAGGTTTCTGCGCTGAGCCAGCATATTCCTGGCACTGTAGTGCTTTCAAAGGTGTGCACTATAGAGTCTGAGAAATTCGGACAAACATCCCTTTCACCTAAAATTCTAAATATTCAAATGTTTCCATCTCAATTATAAAAATAAGATTTCATTTGAGGTGTTTTAATTTCCATTGCCTGTAGTGATATTTTCATTCAGAATGCTTCCTATCCCACGAAGCAAGTGTTGGAAGTCAATTTTTGAAGAAAAATTTCGTTTGCCCTCGAAACGAACCAATATCATGTAACCTACAGTTAAGTTCAAATGGATATTTTGCATGAACACATGGAGACCAATATCTTTGTTGCTGTTGATAATATTTCTTTGATTTAGTATTTGTGATCAGTTTGGTTCTCACTTTCAAAAGGCTATTAAGCAGACAGAGTGGAACTTTTCTAAATCATATCAATGACAGATAATTCTTCTATGGATTATTGAACTGGGGGAATTAGTATAGATTTAAAAGTAAGTGAAACTTACAGTGTCTCCAGAACTTTGAAAACATACCATTTAGTGATAATGATACTAGAATACCACCTCATTAATTAGTATCTCAGGTTGTTAGAAAATTTCAAGGCCTCTCAGCCTAATTTCAAACTAATGTCATCACTTGTGTTAGAATATTAACTGGACATTTTCCACTGCTGTGACATCAAAGCATTCATTCCATCAATGAACATTTATTATTTCCTGTGTGCTAGACTCTAGTTTAACCGCTACATACACACAAGTAAAACAGAAATAAACCCATGTCTTGTATCATTTACCTCTGAGGAAAAAAGATAGTAAACAAATAACCATATAATGAGGTGTGTGATAATGATAAGGCCATGCAGAAAACCAACAGGATATGGGTTGAAAAAGGAATGGTGTGGTCAGGATGGCTGGGCCGACATTTGAACTAGTCATGCGTTACTTGAAAGCTGTGCTTTAAGATATCAAAATGTATTTCTTTATATTTTCCTACCTGTGATCTCAACGTACTTCCAGGGTACCTCCTTGTGCATTCTATCCATTAGATAGATGATACTGATGATGAGAGTCTTAACAATGAAAACAGAACAATAATAACAATAATGAAATATCTGTTTATTGATTACCTTCTGTGTGTCAAGAAATAATTAGATAAACACTTTCCCTCTATCCTTTTATTTATTTTCACAAAATAAATCTTAGAGTATTATTTTAACCATTTTACAAATGATGAAATCATAACTTTCTAGAAAACCTATAAACCTGCTGTACAACTACTGTCAAAGGTAAAATCTAAACCTATATTAGTCCAGTTCCAAGTGGGTTTGCTTTTCTGCCATGCTGCTTTAAAAATTCATTTTCTCTTCTCCCACCTTCAAATTCTTAAATATTGTTGGAGACCAAAAAAATATATAAAAACAAAAATCACACAACCAATGTGGTTTGAAACCACTGAAAGTTCATGGTTTCTGTTTTCCTTTGGCTTCTCCATAATGTAAGTCAATCCTTATCTTTTTGACTCTTCATTACTCCTTCCCATCAATAATAATTCTTCTGCTTCTCTTGAATACTTGAGCTGCCCACTTTGCCATTTCTCTACTTCCTTAAGAAAATAGCATCTTTTCTCATACCTGTGTCACCACAACTTTTTTTCTCTTCTCTTCTCTTCTCTTCTCTTCTCTTCTCTTCTCTTCTCTTCTCTTCTCTTCTCTTCTCCTTTCTTTTTTGAGATGGAGTCTCACTCTGTCACCCAGGCTGAAGTGCAGTGGCACAATCTTGGCTTACTGCAACCTCCACCTCCTAGGTTCAAGCAATCCTCCTGCCTCAGCCTCCTGAGTAGCTGGGATTACAGGGGCCTGCCACCACGCCCAGCTAATTTTGTATTTTAGTAGAGACAGGGTTTCACCATGTTGGCCAGGCTGGTCTCAAACTCCTGACCTCAGGTGATCTGCCCGTGTCGGCCTCCCAAAGTGCTGGGATTACCGGGGTGAGCCACCGCTCCTGGCCCCATAACTTTTATTATACCACCTGAGTCTACCATCATTCTTTCTTTCCTACTTCTTCTAGTCTTAAGGAAAACTTTTTTTCTCAGTTTGAGACTAATCTGTTACCTTCAAAGTCTCTCCCTCTATACATTAATTCTTCCCTCTCTTGCTTATATAACCTGTGCATAATATTAGGGTTTGTAGGATGTTATGGGTTGAATTACATCTCCCCGAAAAGATATATGTTTGAGTCCAAATCCACAGTACAGCTGAATGTGATGTTATTTGCAGATAGGGTCTTTAAAGTGGTAATCAAGTTAAAATGAAGTCACTAGGGTGGGCTCATCTAATATGACTAGTGTCTTTATAAAAAGGGGAAAATTCACACACACACCACACACACACACACACACGGAGATGCTCTGTGAAGGTTGGACTTACACAAGCCAAAGGACTATGAGAAGCTAAGAAAAAGGCCTGGAACAGACCCTTCTTAGCACCTTCAGAGGGGGTTTGATCCTCCTGACACTTGATCACAAACTTCTAGTCTCCAGAACTGTGAGATAATATATTTCTATTTTTAAGCCATTCAGTTTACGGTACTTTGTCATGGCAGCCCTTGAAAACTCATACGCAAGGTAGCATCAGAGAAACATACTTCATTCTTCTCCCCTAAACCCAAGTGCTCTTCTCTATGCTTCCCCTGGAGCCTCTTCCTTTCTCCCTGAGGAATTTCTCTCCCCAGTTTTTTTTTTCTGCGGAAAGTTAAGGGGCAGTAAAGTCCTATTTGATTCTAATTAATACACAATGGCAATCTCAGATAGCCAGAGGGACATTACAAGCCATTTCTTACTTCTGTAAGGGGCACTGAGGGTTCCTGGAACCACTCCCCACTGGCTGCTATCACTGGGGATCATCTCCTACATGTCTTTCCACAGAGGTCAATACATTTCCACCATCTGATTGGTTACAAGGCTAATTCAGGCCAGGTCGTCTGGCGCCTCACATCCGTCATCTTGCAGCTGAGGTCTCCTTGTCCTTCTAGCTGGCCCCTTAGGTAGGATCTATGGCAATACTAGGCCGGCTATGTTTCTTATGTGTGTTCCATCTGATCCATGAGAAACAAAGACCTTTAATCTGATATCAGAGGGACTATAGCTGCTTCCGGTATTCTACTCTAGTACTACAAGCAGCCTCAGCTATTGCTTCTCTGTTGCCTATTTCAGTGTCTGTTGCTTGCCCTTTGCACCCCCTAAACTGTTCTTACTAAGGTCTCTGACAAATGTCCTTACTGTACATCTCATAAATGTCAAGGGCACTCCCCACACACAGTCTACTCTCTGAATAAGCCATCTATAGTTTCCTAAATATCTCTAGGCCTGCAGCCTCTTTTATTGGTGTAAGGAGAGGAGTAAAGTAATTTTTCTGATGCCATGTCGTAAGTCCTGCTTTTTGAGCAAGTCATTGGCTGGAGCGGGTGGTCAGACAGGAGCCACAGACGTGGCCCTCTGCCGTCACCTTGGCAACCTCAACTTAGGTGAACAGGCACCTCATTTTGAGAAAGCTTGTCACCTATCTTTCTTGCTATCAATTAGAGATCTTGGATAAATGAGAAAAATTGGTCCAGTTTTACCATCCTGTTACTCATATTTATATTCCTCCTCTACTCTCAACTTGCCCCTCTCCCTTTTTTCTATTTCCTTTTTAGCCAAGCTTCCTGAAAAAGTAACTAGATCTGCTGTTTCCTTTTAATTTCACTTCTTAATTTTCTATTTCCACAGCAACACTGAAAACTATTCCAGAAGAAGTTTCTAACAAACTCTCGTTGGTTGTTACTTCTGATGTTTGACTCTCTGTTCTGCTACTCTGTGGTACTTGTGAAACTCTAAGAACCACTAGAAACCCCTGATTCCTTTTTACTATCATCTTTCTCCTCTTTTCCATCTGCTTCCCAATGATTCTTCTTCCTCCAACTTCAACTTCTATTCAGTGCCAGTCTTTCTTGTCTTCAAGTCTCTTCCTTGACCCCTATTTTATTTTATTATTTTTTTTACTTTCTCTCTTTGCAATATACCACAATATAAAAGATTTTTTTTATAATCACTCACAAATCTGAAAGTCCATACTAGCTTATTTTTATAAGTTCCACATAGTTATTTAACCACCTAATAAACATTTTTGAAGCAATACAATTTTGAACTATTATACTTGATACAAAATTTTGCAACCAAGCAATTGAGGAAGAATTAACTAGAATAAAAAAAAAATTATGAGACTTTTTTTCCAAAAAAGAGGGGAGCAATTATTAAATATGAATGAAAGGGGAAAAGAAAGTAAATAGATTCTTAATCGTTTAATCACTTTATTTTAACAGTAATTTTATTCTTTGTGATGTATCTTTAGTAAGTAGTTAGGTTATTTTACAATGTGTTAATATTATTTCAGTGGAAATATGTAACCCACTTAAAAACCTTCTGTTACAGTTTACAAACAACAATATTTTAACTCATTCTATCAATTAATTAAGCATGCATTTTTTTCTCTTCAATTCCTGACATATTCTTAGTGATAAGTGAAAAGATGGTATGTCAAGAGTATCTTTTCTATGTATTATTTAAGACTCCCCAGCACCTAGGCTAAGTCTTAGCCACTTTGTTGTCTGATTTCAAATTTATAATTTTTCTGTTAGATTTGACCTAAGGAACATTATGCAGCATCTTTGTTACTCTTATTACCTATTTTGTTTTTGTTCTATCACACTGTTTTTCTCCTAAACAATTTCCATGAGAGCAAATTCCATATGTGATGTTAATATTTGCCTCCCTAATACTCAGAAGCTGACATATAATAATTTTTAAAATGTTTAAAAACTAAAAGTGTTATTTTTGTTTCTATAGAATTTACCATCTGCTAGACTTAGAAAACATTCAGATTTTAGTTGTTGCTCTGTTTTTTGCTCTTCTAAATTCTCCATCTGCAAATGTTCTCTCTCCATTTCATAAATTTATTTCTATAAACCATTTTATTAATGTGCACAGTTAAGTTTCCTTGAATAATTTCTAAAATATCAGAATTAATTATTGGTAGTAGATAATTAAGGGACATACTTAGAAACAAATTACTTAAGACTAAATCCACAAAACGCAAATATATTTCATGACATTTCCCTTCATGAAATAAATAGTCACTTCACAAACTGCAGAAATCCATTTACGAGGCTATCCTGTCCTCATACAGATTTCCCAAAGGTAAAATGTGTAGGTGATTCTCCATAGAGAAGGGACCTTTTATTCTCCTAATAGGGAGCATAATGGGGCAACCTGACACATCCATGAGAAGGGATCAGTAAATGCATGCTGCTCCCAAGGGGACATCCTTGGAGAGGTAAAAAAAAGGAAAGGAACATGTTAAATCCTTTGAAAACGTGTGGCATTGAATGGAATGGCAGACGTTCTAGTCATTTGGCCCACCCATATGAATTAAAGAATGTAATGGGAGGGGACCCACAGGGGCACTGCTGATCCAATCACACCACAGGGAAAAATTAAGTTAATATCATTAGGTAGGGTGACCTACTTAAAAATATACAACCCTTGGCCAGGCGCGGTGGCTCACGCTTGTGATCCCAGCACTCTGGGAGGCCAAGGCAGGCAGATCACGAGGTCATGAGATTGAGACCATCCTGGCTAACATGGTGAAACCCCGTCTCTATGAAAATACAAAAAATTAGCCGGGCGTGGTGGTGGGTGCCTGTAATCCCAGCTACTTGGGAGGCTGAGGCAGGAGAATGATGTGAACCTGGGAGGCCGAGGTTGCAGTGAGCGGAGATCGCGCCTCTACACTCCAGCCTGGGCGACAGAGTGAGACACCGTCTCAAAAAAAAAAAAAAAAAAATACGACTCTTTATTAGTTTGCTTATGCAGGATCAATGCTAATCATGTATTTGAACTCAAATTCCATCAGCTTATAATTGTCTTTGGCAAATGTTAACTAGAGACTATCCCATAAATATGTATCAGCTGTCTATACCTCCATTTCTTTGTACAGATGCACTCCAGTTCAGTATAGACAATGCAGCATTTTAAGATTCGATGAGACTAGGCCTGAACAAGACTCATAGTTATAAAAATTGTGGTTTTTCTGAGCCATCCATCCAATATCTGCTTGAGTTTTAATTATTCAAAAAGAATAAGGAACAGAGTCAGTCACAGTGAGAAGCATCATTGAAGGGTGGTGCTCAGAGAGGATGGGAGGTGAAAGGATGTCAAATACAGAAAGGGATCAGTTCAAATGTTGCACAGTTCTGAACCAAGAAAAGGGATAAGTTTTTTTCTTCCTCATCTTTACTCCATTAATCGTAGCCAGATTCAGTTACTAAATCTACAATCATTGTGCATCAAATTAAGCACAAGACACATCTATACTATGACTTAGAGGGAAGGAAAACCCTCTTTCATCATCCAGGCTTAACTTTATGGTAGGAAGATCAACAGTCTGGATGAAATAGGCAGAAGACAGGTAGAATTAAGAGAGGGCCAGGATCAGTGTGTGCTACCAATTTTAACTGACACTGTAAGAAAAATTATCCATGTATGTATGTATGTATGTGATGGTTAATTTTATATGTCAACTTGACTGGGCCATCGTGCCCAGATATTTGGTCAAACATTACTCTAGATGTTTCTGAGAAGGTGTTTTTTTGGATAAGATTAACATTTAAGTCAGTGGAGTTTGAGTAAAGCAGATCATTCTCCATATATGAGTGGACCTTATCCAATTAACTGATGACCTTAATAGACAAAGACTGACCTCCCCTGAGCTAGGAGGAATTATTTTGGACTCTAACTGTAAGTCCTGCAGATTTCAGACTCATAGAGCCTTCACAATTGTGTGAGCCAATTTCTTTAAATAAATCTGTGTCTCTTTCTTTCTACACACACATACACACACACGCACACACACACACACACACACACACACACACCCTGTTCTATTTCCATGGAAAACCCTAATACTATATATATATATAAGTTTATTATAATTTTCACTGGTATAAAATTTGTGTAACAACTTAAAAATATATATATAACTCTTCATTGCAAATTTCTTATAACCAGTTGATTCTCACATAATTATTTCTTGGTTTATGTATGCATAGCTATCTCTGATTTCAATTTAAGCATGATTTGACAAATGGAGTTATGTCTCAATTTGCTCTTTTCCCAGTAAAAATATTGTCATAAAATCTATGTAAACTTGTGAAATCCACTATTTATTTCACCAAATTTTGTTGCTAACAATTGTGGCACAATATTAGGGTATAGATAAGTATTTGATTATTATTTGACTCAGCAAAGAATTTATTGTGAATAAGTATAGTTCAATACAAATGTTAGTTGATATTTTAGTTTATGTTAGCAAGTAAAGGAAGAATGAAAGAATAAAATGAATTTTGGAACTTCATTTAACATTACTGAGTTGGATAATTTTAGAATATTGGAAGAAATTTTCATTTGGTTTTTCTGCTATTCTCAATGTAACACATGCATATATGATATGCTTTTATGTAAATCATTAACATTTTTTCCACCACTTTCCTTAGAGAAGAGGTTGGTAAGTTTTTATCTAAATATCCAGATAGTAACTATTTTAGGCTACATGGACCATATAGTCTCTGAGTTACATCTGCTGAATTCTGCCATTGTCGCTCAAAAGTAGCCATAGATGAAATGAAAATAAGTGAGCATGACGATATTCTCCCTGAAAAACTTTGTTTACAAAAAAAAAAATACAAGATAAATTTTGGATTGAGGGTCATACTTTCATGATCCTTGTGTATAAATCAACAAGCAAATAAATCAACCTTTATTTCAAGTGTTTGCTGATTTTCACTGTGTAAATATTCCCATATGGTCAATTGCAAGCTCCTGACATAATGTCACTGGACCTGGAGTTGGAAAGAGCTATGCATGAGCACACCATATATATAGTATTTCCACTGTACAGATGAAATACACGTAAGTAAACTTTAGAGAACATATGATAGTAAAATGTAGTAAAATAAGAACTGCTGAGTTCTGGCCGTTTATTGCCTGTGTTTTTAGTATAATTGTAAGCATATGCAATTAATTTTTTAATGTTGGCTGTGTTGAAAACTTGGCTTATAAAATTTCTGAACATTTAAAAATTAGCTCTTTTGAGCCCTTACAAACTGGCCCTAACACACCACTAGCCAAGGTCAAGAACCAACTTAATAGCAGAGTTGAGGCCACACAACTGTTCTAAGGGATAAATATTGGATAGAAACTTAGATGTCAGATAGACATTAGGAGAAACATTCAGGTAACAGTCCCCATGAAGGGATGGTGATTTACTTAGGTAAGGCTACTTTCAGAGTTGTCTGCCGTTTGCAAGTCACACTCTGTGCTAAATGCCTGATAATTTCAGTTTAACAACATTCTGGGTTGAAAATGAATTTCTCAATTGACTGGAGAATATAATTATCATTTACAATATCGTTTCTATGGAAAAATAAATTTCAGGTTCCAAACTTAGTGATCCTGATTATTTTCTGCAAAATGGTAACAACCAATCAGATATGCCTTATACTATGTCTCCCTTCTCCTTGCAAACCATCTACATTTATACTGTGTGTTTTATGTTACATATCATCTCTAAAAGCCTTAGCAACCCTCATAACATACACTAAGGATATCACAAAATGGTGCACAAACCAATTCCTTTTGAAAGACAAGAAATTTGACTTAGTAGATATGGTTTCCTGCTGAAGATAGTGAAATGGATGAGATGTGGTAGCATGTCTCAATCTCAGACCAATTGTTCTAATATGTAGTTCAGCCTATATTAGCTGCTGAAAGAACTTCTATGATGATAATGTATATTGCCTAAATAATCCCATTTTCCACATACGTAAGTTCTAGCCTTATATGTGCGACAATCTGATGGAATGTAACAAAAATGAAATGACTTTCCTTTCTGTAATGAATATGCCTTATTTACTGTGCAGGCAGCATTGTGCCTCAACAAAACACATTTCTTATCATTTCCGGCAAATTTATTTAAATCTATGTCATTCCAAGCTTTAGGAATCTTGGGAAACGCTGTCAAATTGTATGTGTTTATTCACTTCATGAAACAGCATGACCAAGAATGAATGGTAGATTCACATGATGATAAATGTTTATATCAGAATATATATCATAAACCCTCATGATCAGGCAAAATCTTATTTTATAGATGTGAAAAATGAAGGCCCAGAATATGTAACTGATGTAGTCAATTTGCTGAGACATTTGTCGGTTAGAAAATCATTTAGTTTTATTTTATTTTTTGAGGGGAAAGAAATTTGTTGGTTTATGTTGAAAGATAAAGAAATTATTTTAAAAGATATTAATATATGTATTTAAGCTTATAAATCAATTTGAATTTTTCCTAGGCACAAATTCTTACAGATCAAATAATAACATAATAAAAAAATTTGAGCTCTTGGTGAGAAGGCAAGCTACCAAGACATTGTCATAACTTTGGACAAAACAGATAATAGTCTTATCTACATACAAACTAACCCATAAGATGATATGTGTTGTTTTCTTAGGACACTTCTTAAAGTGGTAGGAGACAAAGCATAAATCGGTCGCCTCCAAATAAGCATCAATATTTTCTCAATAATCTTTTAATGAGGGTTTGTTCAATAGTGACGAGTCAAATTATACACTATTCTCCGGAGTAAATACTCTAAATGCAATTACTATTAGCATAATCATCCTAATTGCTTTTTACCTTCATCTAAAGAATGTAAGTACAATTTCTGAGGAAAAGTGGAGAAACTGGGCAAGTGCTCAAGTAGCTATGCTCTTCATTAAAAAAATCTACGTAATTAGCTAATCAAAACTGTGTTGCAACTGCTCATGTACATGGTCTAATGAAAATTGAAAGCTAAATTACTACTAGCTGTTTCTCAGACTATCATGTTTGAGAATCAGGAGCGTTGCTTCTCAAACTATAATATCTGAGAGTCAAGGGATCTTGTTAAAATGCAAATTTAGATTTACAAGTTCTAGGATGTTTCCCAAGCTTCTGTATAGGCATGACTCAGAGTAATTGCAAGTTCAAGTTCCAAACAACCACAATAAAACGAATATCACAATAAAGAGAGTCACACACATTTTTTGTTTTCTAGTGCATATAAAAGTTATGTTTATACTCTACTGTAGTCTATTAAGTTTGCAATAGCATCATGTATAAAACAATGTACATATCTCAATTTAAAAATATTTTATTGCGAAAAAATGCTTACAATCATCTGAATCACCACTTAGTCATAATCTTTTCATTGGTGGAAGGTCTTGCCTTGATGTCGATGCCTGCTGGCTGAACAGTATGGTGGTTGCTGAAGCCTGAGGTGGCTGTGGCAACTTTTGAAAATAAGACAAAGATGTTGGCTGCATTTTCTCTTCACAAAAGATTTCTCTGTAGCACGCAAGGCTGTTTGATAGCATTTTACTCACAGTAGAATTTCTTTCAAAATTGCAGTCAGTCCTCTGAAACTCTGCCACTGATTTATTAACTAAGTGTATGTAATATTCTAATCCTTTGGTATCATTTCAACAGTGTTCAAAGCATCTTCACCAGGAGTTGATTCAATCTCAAGAAACCATTTTCTTTGCTCACCCAGAACAATTCCTCATTCGTTCAAGTTTTATTTTGAGATTGCAACAACTCAGTAACATCTTTAGGCTCCACTTCTAATTCTAGTTCTCTTACTATTTCCATCACATACGCAGTTACTTCCTCTGCTGCAATCTTGAAGCACTCAGTCATCCATGAGGGTTGGAATCAACTTTTTCCAAATTCCTGTTCCTGTTGATATTTTTACCTGCTCCCATGATTTGTGAATGTGCTTAATGGCATCTAGGATGATGAATCTCTTCCAGAAGGTTTTCAATTTACATTGCCATCAGAGGAGTCACTAGAATGGCAACTATAATCTTACGAAATGTTTTTCTTAAATATAATACTAGAAAGTGGAAATTACTCCTTGATTCATGGGTTGCAGAATGCATCTTATGTTAGCAGGCATTAAAAAAACGTTAATCTCCTTGTGCATCTCCATTAAAGCTCTTGGGTGGCCAGATATGTTGTCAATGGACAGTAATATTTTAAAAGGAATCTTTTTCTCTGAGAAGTAGTTTTCAACAGTGGACTTAAAATAATCAGTAAATCAAGATGTAAACAGATGTGCTGTCATCCAGGCTTTGTTGTTGCGTTTGTAGAGCACAGGCAGCGTAGATTAGGCATCATTCTTAAGGGCCTAGGATGTTTGGAATGGTCAATAAGCACTGGCTTCAACCTAAAGTCACCAGTGAGATTAGCTCCTCCTAACAGAGTCAGCCTGTCCTTTGAAAATTTGATGCCAGACACTAACTTTCCCTAGAGCTATGAAAGTCCTAAATGATATCTTTTTCCAATGTAAGGCTGTTTTGTCTACACTGAGAATCTGTTGTGTACCGTAGCTTCCTTCATCAATGATCTTAGCTAAGTCTTCTGGATCACTTGCTGCAGCTTCTACGTCACCACTTGCAGCTTCACCTTGTACTTCTATGTTATGAACATGGCTTCTTTCCTTAAACTTCATTAACCAACCCATGTTAGCTTCAGACTTTACTTCCACAGCTTCCTCACCTCTCTCAGCCTTTATAGAATGGAACAAAGTTAGGGCTTTGCCCTGGGTTAGGCTTTGGCTTTAAGGAAATGGTGTGGCTTGTTTAATCTTCTATCCAGACCACCAAAACTTTCTCCATATCAGCAATAAGGCTGTTTGGCTTTCTTATAATTCATATGTTCACTGAAGTAGCATTTTCCATTTCTTTCAAGAACTTTTCCTTTGCGTTCACAGCATTGCTAACTGTTTGGCAGGAGAGACCTACTTTCAGTCTATACCAGCTTTTGACATACCTTCTTCATTAAGCTTAGTCATTTCTAGCTTTTGATTTAACGTGAGAAATGTGCAAATCTTCTTTTCATTTGAACACCTAGAGGCCAATGTAGGGTTATTAATTAAATTAATTTCAACATTATTGTGTCTCAGGGGATAGGGAGGCTGAAGGACAGGGAGAGAGACGGGTCAACTGGTGGATAGAAAGGTCAGACACAACATTTATCAATTAAGTTTGCCATCTCTTATAGGCACAGTTTATGGTGCCCCAAAACCATTACAATGGTAACATTAAGGATCATTGATCACATATCAACATGACAGATATAGTGAAAGAATTTGAATATTGCAAGAATTACCAAAATGTGACAGAAACACAAAGTGAGCATGTGCTGTTGGAAAAATGGTGCCAACAGAAGCTTGACACAGCATTGCCACAAACCTTCAAACACAGTATCTGTGAAGTACAATAAAGCAAAGTGCAGTAAAATGAGTTATAACTGTTTCTAACTCAGTGCTCATAAGTGAGGCTGATCTTACTGATCTAGATCACTATTTTTGTAACAAAATCATTCTTTTATAGTCATTTTATGCTTCTGGAACCTTTAAAAAAGGCCAAGGGAGGAAACCATCATGTCATTTGAAATACACTTACTTTCAAATTTGGCTTACTTTGCACGCTATTTGCATACCTATAGTATTTTTGCATGTTTAAAAAATAATTACATTTATTAGCTTTATTCATGCCAGGGAGAGCCAAATCATGGCCAAAATCTAATTTGGTGGACTGATTTAACAGTTCGAGATTACATGAAAGAAGAGTTTGTTCCCCCACTTGCACATTCTTTTCCTTGAAAGATGAAACCATTAAAAAAGTATGACTGTCCACGCTCTTCCCCTATTCTTTGTAAGATTAAAGGAATGACATTATAAAACCAACTGAAGTGTTATATAATCATGCATCCTCCAAAGCTGAAGTTTTTATGTAACTCTCCAAATGAGGACTCTGGTGCCCTTTTAAGTGAAGTGCCTAGTGGCTCAGAGACAGCTATTTATATTATGTTTAGTTATTCCTGACCTCTGTGACTATTTTTTAATTGAAGTGGTGTGGTATATTACAACAGCGGTGAGACAAGCATTGTATTTAGGATGTGTGAGGACTTGGTGCCTATGGTAATAAATTCATCTTAATAGGTTCCTGCCTTTGAAGAAGGGAGTTTACAGCAGATCAGCTAATACACAAAAGCCTACACCATTTCAAGAGTACATTCCTGCTATTCATATTAGGTGTTTTGATGACATAACTGTTCTTAATGCTAAACAACTATATTAAGAACAAAGACAAGAAGCATCTGCAAAAGTAGCTGAGAGCCAGCACGCTAATCCCAGAGATGGCAATAAACAGATCCCGTGTGTCCTCTCCAGAGCAGACAGTCTGTCACTTAGACACTAGTTTGGCGGAAATAATTTATGAAAACAAACACTTTGGAGTCAAGAGGACTAAACTCATTGTACTTAAAGAACATGACAAACACAGGATTCTTTTTTCCATTCATGATTTTTAAAAATTCAACAAGAGGTAAATTTTCATATCATTTGATTCCTTGTTAATGTCATTCAAGACAAGCAAAGTATTTCTATCTTGATATGTTTTACAAACTTGAGAGATATTCAAATGATGAAAAATATCAAAGGCACATATTTTTTCTGATAGTGTATCACAAGAGAACTACTGTTGGCAACAAGTTCTGTCCTACCCTCCTGCTCTCCAAATGTACATGTCTCTTTTTACAATATAGCTTTAGGGTTTGTATGAACCTAAATAAAAATTGTTTTATAAAGACTTTCCCACATAAATGTAAAAAAGCACTTCAAATATGCTTGATAAATAACTGCTGTGATATATAGTTGAAAATAACTTGCTAATCTTAGTAACAAAATGCTATATGACAGGCATGTCGTGTTACAGCTAAAATATTTAAATCTTCTCAATAGAAAATAGAAGCACATCCATGATTCAGAAATTCCACTTCATGGAATCTACCTAGAGAATCACTCATTTAAATGAGAGCATTTAAATATGTTTCATTACAGTGCTGTTTATAACCATGTAAACATGGAAACATGAAAATTGCTTACATGTGCAGTCATGTAGTGGAATACTATGCAGCTGTTAAAATAAAAGTTGAAAAATAAAAAGGACTTCATGCAGATATTATTGAGTGAAAACACAAAACAGATTTTCAAAGTATGATACACTTTTCTGTAAACATACACAAAGCAATACTAATTTTTCTTTTTACACATATTAGTGCCTTCATACTGCTGGAGCACTCATAAAACTGATAGTAGGAAGTTCTTTATGAAACAGACTTGGTCACATGGCACTTGAGTTGTATTTAAATGAGTTCATGAGACAGTATCTCATAGTAATTAAGAATTTGAATCCACAGTCAGACTGCTTGCATTCAAATCCGAACTCTCCTTTTTATGAAATACATCACCTGGATAAATTACTTAAGATCCCTCTATACCTTAGTTTCCTCTTGTGTAAGATGGAATAATAATATCTCCTTCAGGAAGTTGCCTAGAGGATTGCATCAGTTACTATATTTTACTGAACCTAAGACGTCATCAATTCGAAGATGCACTGTTACGACATGCCATCAATTTCAAAGATGTCAAAATGGGAAAAGATCAGCATCTCAAAATGGAAGAATATATTTAAGGTACTTATAAGTAGCACTTAATATATGTTGTTTATCATTTTATCATGAAATCTTCATTGCTGTTGTGATTAAAATTAATAGTATATCAACACATAAAATAGAGATAACAGACATATTACAGAAGTCCATCTGTAACTTCCCAAATAAACTTATTATGGAAAACCATAAAATAGGTTCTGATTACTTTGATTAGATATCTCTGCAAGCAGGTACGCTGATGCCTCAGCTCTAAAAGTGAGTCCGCATTGGAGGAGTTAATTTTCTTAGGTTCATCCATTACAAATCCCAATTCTATCAGCATCTGACACAGCAGCTCATGCATTTCACTGCAGGCCCCTTAAGAAAATTAGCTTTATTAACTAAGTACTAAAAATAGTTTATAATCCAGAGCAAACAAGAACTGCTATACAGCACAGCTGTGTTTTCCTTGAACCATTTCGGAGGCTCTCCAGAATCAATTATCACTAGTCGTCTATTGTGCCTTATATTTATATGGAAAGGTCAGGTTAAATTAATTAACTTTAAATAACTACCAAAGTCTGTGTGACACTGCTGTCATCCTTCTAATCTAACACGTTTCTGGGAATGTGCGTGCTCCCTAGAATCACAGTCTCAGAGAATGGGTCATATATTGAGGCCAGCTGCTCTTGAATTGATTTCCTTAGTGAATCAAAATTCCAGGCCACTGTGCTTTTGAGGCCCTACTGCAGGCTGTAATCGATGTTTGGGTACAGTGCTTGCTGGGTTGATGCTCAGTTTCATAGAGAGCCAGAGCAGGGTAGTTATGAAAATGCCCATTCCTATACAAACAGAAAGAGCATCTGAAATGACCTTGTTTACTGAGTCTTAGTGTTTTGGTGTTCCACATGGTAAGTTTTGCCTTTTTCCTGTACAGGTCACTTAGGGCAGGCAAATAAACCTGATCCCATGGTAGTTACAACCCTCTAGGAGTTCACAGTCATGGTGTTTTACTGCAAAAGCAAATGGATCATAGAAATTAAACTGAGCTTTAATTGTGTTAACAGTTGCTCTTAATCCTTCCTTGGAATGGGAAAAGTGTGGAAAGAAGTGCTTCTCGGCTTAATGGGCAAACGCATAATGTAAACAATGATTCTTTGGAAGATTAGTGATCCTAAAGAAAGCAATTAGAGAAAGAAAGAACATTTAGACAGAAGCTAATGCTTAGTAGCTTGCAGCAGGGTGAAGCTGTACAGAATTTTATTTTCACATTAGATGGAATTCTTTCAAAGCTTTTGTACTACAAAACAGGAAAATTGCATTTTGGATAACTTTAAATGATAAATCATAAAATATAAGAAAACTTGTTCTAACCCCTATACTATTTTCTATCCATGAAATCATTATGGAAAAGCTATTCTGTTCTTCATATTTACCAGCACTGAGCACAAGGCATGAGATATAGTAGGTGCTCAATAAATGTAATAAATGTCAGTTGATTGAAGGGTTAAATGAAAACATGAGAAAGTAAGTCAGCCGTTAGAGTCATTCTTAGTCAAAAGAATATATATATATATATATATGGTTTTTCATTTTCTTGAATACAAATACTAGATTAAGTTGTATTAGTAGATAAAACTCACAGGCAGCCAGTGGCTCTCTAGTGATCCCAAAATCATCCCAAAATGATTATATCCATCCCGTTTTTACCAGGCTGAATGAAGACAGTCACTCTGAGGCACCCCTGGTAGATAAGCAATAGGACAGAGAGAATAAAAAAACACCAGATTTGGAATAAAAAGTACTACCGCTTACAAGATATGTTTTGAAAAATTCCAAACATTTTCTAGCCCTCAGGGTTTTTGTTTGTTTGCTTGCTTGCTTTACACTTATAAGATGCAAACAATATCTATTCCTGATATCACAGCTTAAACTGAATATTATATTATGTATGAAAATACTTTGGGAGACTGTAAAGCAGTACTTCTCAAACCATCTATGATGAAGTAACTCATTTTTCTTTCTGGATTTTAAATTTCTAATCCATTGAGAACTGATGCTTTTAAATCTCAACATATGAATGTCACAGCAATCCTAAATTGATATTAAGGTTTCTAAATGCCTAGTTTCAATTTTAGTTCTTATATTATCCTGGGGATGTAGGAAACTGTTGGCTGACCTGCCGGGATCTGTCAGATCTACTCTTTGAGTAGTGCTTCCATAAGAGCTTACAAATAGAGCTGGAATGATGATGATCACAATGAAGACGACAACAATGGTGGCAATGACATTGCTGCCACTACTTGGAGTGGCCCCAGAGTTTGATATCAAAGTCTGGCCTGGGTTTGAGCTGGTTGAGGGAGAAGTGACTGTATTGCATACATGAGAAAACCTGAGCAAAGGAAAGATGAGACTCAAATGGCAGCATTAAGACCATTTTGCACTGGAGTATCAGATATATTTTGAAAAGAAGACTGTAGACTGAGGTTTTGAAGGACTTGGGGAATTAGCAGGTAAATGAGAAGCTTAAAGTGGTATTTAGAGATGCTACATTTAGTAACTTTAGAAGGTTTAAACCAAAGCAGCAACACAGATTAATATTCAAGATATGAGGAGAAAAGAGTGACTAAAGTGAGATCCAAAGGAAATGGGTTCCAGAAATATAATGAAGGAAGAACTGATGGAGGCTATGATCTAATTTACATTTAGGGGAATGAGGAAAAGAGTGGAAGATTTTGCAAGCATGAAAATAAATACTGGAAGTTCTTACCAAAGAAATTAAGTTAAAAAAAAAAAAAAAGAAATAAAAGACATCCAAATTGGAAAGGAAAAGTAAAATTATCTCTGTTTCTAGATGACATGGTCTAATATGTAGAAAACTGTACATACTTCACACCAAAGAAAACTGTTAGAACTAATAAGTAAATTTAGTAAAGTTGCCGGGCATAAAATTACCATACAAAAATCAGTTGTGTTTCTATACACTAAACAATGAACAACCCTAAAAGGAAATTAAGAAAATAATCCCATTTTAAATGACATCAAAATAAAAAAGGCATCAAAATAATAAAATACTTATGAATAAACTTAACTAAGAACACAAAGCCTTATTTGTTGAAAACTAGATTTGCTAAAAGAAATTAAAGAACAAACAAATGGAAATGTATCTCATGTTCATGAATTGAAATACTTAATATTGTTAAAATATCCACACTTCCCAAAGCAGATCCAATGCCATCTCAATTAAAATCTCAATAACATCTTTTACAGAAATAGAAAATCAAAATTGTAAAATTTCTAAAGAATCATAAAGGACCACAAATAGCCATTAAAAATATTGAAAAAGAACAAAGCTAGAGACCTTGCATTTCCTGATTTTGAAACATATTACAAAGCTACAGTAATCAAAACAGCATGGTGCCATTTTAAAAGAGAGACACATGAATCAGTGGAAAGGAATAGAGAACCCACATATATATGATCAAGTGGGAATACATCCAACTAAAAAGCTTTTGCACATCAAATAAAATAATTAACAGAGAAAATATTTGCAAACCATATATTTGATAAGTAGTTAATATCTAAAAAATTTAAGAAATTCCTACAACTCAGTAACAGAAATACAAAACAAATAACCTGATTAAGAAAGGGGCAAAGGATTTGATTAAAAATTTTTCCAAAGAAGACATACAAATTTCCAGTAAGTATGTTAAAAGATGCTCAACATCATTAAACATCAGAAAAATGCAAATCATAACCACAATGAAATATTGTTTACACTTGTTAGGATGGCCATTATATAAAAAAAAGAAAAAAGAGAAAAAGAACAAGTGATAGCAAGAATATGGAAAGAATGGAACCGTTGTGCACTGTTGGTGAGAATGTATAATTGTGCATCTTCTGTCAAAAACAGTCTAGCGGTTTCACCAAAATAGTTAAAAATAGAACTACCATATGATTTAACAATTCTAATTCTCGGTATTTATACAAAAAAAAAAAAATGAAATCAGGATCTTGAAGAGATACTTGCTTACTCATGTTGATTGCATAATAGCATTATTCACAAGAGTCGAAAAGTGCAAACAACCTAAACATTCATGGAGAGAAAAATAGGTAAAGAAAATCTGGTATACCCATACAATGAGGTATCATTTGGCCATTCAAAAACAGGAAATACTGTAATATATGACATCATAGATGGACCTTGAAAACATTACGCTAAGTGAAATAAACCAGTCACAAAAGGACAAATACGGCATGATTCTACTTACACAAGTTATCTAAAGTGGTCAAACTCATCACAGTAGAAAGTAAAATGGCACTTTCCAGGTCCTAAGCAGAAGCAGAAATGGGAAGTTGCTGTTCAATAGGTATACACTTTCAGTCACACAAGATGCAAAAGTTCTACAGATCAGCTGTATAACATAGTGCTTATAGTTAAGAATACCATACTGTACACCTAAAAAGGTAAGAGGGTAGATATCAAGTTATGTGTTTTTACCACAGTAAGAAAGACAAAATATGGCAATAAGTAGATATATAGAAAAAATGTGTATTATGTGAGAACAGGCAAAGAGCTGAGACTATATCATGGCTATGCCACTTACTGTGTGCCTTTGGATAATCGATTTAAATTGATGAGATTTATTTACCTGTAAACTAACTTTAAAAATATACAGCCCACGTGGCCACTGTGATGTCGAATGCTATAACATATGATGCTATATGTTAACCGCTTAATAGCACATTGTATGCTGCATGAACACACTTATACACTTGTATATCTATGTTCGTATACCAAATGCATAGCTTTATCTTTCCATCATCTAGCTATCTACCTGTAATATATATTCTTTATCATTCAAAAAAATATTTAAAGTTTATAAAATCCACTTGTACCAATAAAGATAAACTTTAAAAGAGAGAATTAAACTTTATTATATGATGCTGAACCTTGACTTGATCTGGGTATGTGCTTTTTTTTACATAAATCAACTGGCACGAAATAGTGGTAACAGTTGTGTCATCCTGTCTTGGATGCACACCAAAGCCATTGAACTATAAATACTAGTTAAAACTGTTTTTATGGCACCTCTTTTATTAATGGTAACATTATCAACTGTATACCATTAATACTGTAAATTGTATGTATACAATTACATCTTTAGAGGAAATGTGTTATCAAAGCAACATTGTAGTGGCTGGGAAATTTGCTGAAGACAGATTGTTATGTTTTTTGATGCTCTTATCCCTTCAGAAGTTTAGGTTTGCAAGCTCAGCAAACTCTATTTCTTTCAGGCCATTTTGCCACATTGTAAATAGCAACCATTTCATTATGGTCTTAGCATCTAAATAGTAAGACTTCACTGACCTACCGGTAACCATTGAAGTGTACAAGAGTGATATAAAACTAATCTAATTCAAAGATTTCTAGATTAAGTGCTGTAATTTTAAAACTCCTGTCACTAGGAATGTGTTGTTGTTACATAAGACCAACAATATATTTTTATTTGCTTATCCAGAATGCCTTCAGTATCTTCAATTCAATAGATTTTCATTTTTCAAAAAGTGTATATATGGAGTTCCAGTTGTGCATAGTGCTGGGAATATATGAATAATAAAAAAGATGGTTCTTGACCTCAAAGACGTTACAACATAATGTAGCATGCACTATGAGAAAATGCAACTTCAAACATGCTCAAATGGAAACAAACATTACTAAGTCCATACTGCAAAAGGCAGTTGTAGCCACATATATTATTCGAGCATCAATAAATTTCTCTTCTGTTTTGTGTGTAATTTGTGTATTTTTAACTTATAAATGATCTGTTCTAATATGAAGTACAAAAACTTCTACAAATGAAGACCTTAAATAGGATGATATAAAATACAAACCATATTTTAAAATACATATATTTATTAAACAAGAAAATCTTTTATTAAAAATCATTAAATAAAATAATGGAGTAATTTTTTTTGAGATAGAGTTTAACTCTTTGTTGCTCAGGCTGGAGTGCAGTGGTGCGATCTCGGCTCACTGCAGCCTCCGCCTCCTGGGTTCAAGCGATTCTCCTGTCTCAGCCTCCTGAGTAGCTGGGATAACAGGTGCCTGCCATCACACCCGGCTAATTTTTGTATTTTTAGTAGAGATGAGGTTTTACCATGTTGGCCAGGCTGGTCTCGAACTCCTGACCTCAGGTGATCCGCCTACCTCAGCCTCTGAAAGTGCTGGGATTAAAGGCATGAGCCACCACACCTGGCCTGGAGTAATTTTTTTTAAATTTAATTCATTTTTTGTTGTTGTTGTTGTTATACTTTAAGTTCTAGGGCACATGTGCACAACGTGCAGGTTTGTTACATATGTATACATGTGCCATGTTGGTGTGCTGCACCCATTAGTTCGTCATTTACATTAGGTGTATCTCCTAATGCTATCCCTCTCCACTAGCCCCTCCCCACAATAGGACCTGGTGTGTGATACTCCCCTTCCTGTGTCCAAGTGATCTCAGTGTTCAATTCCCACCTGTGAGTGAGAACATGCGGTATTTGGTTTTCTGTTCTTGCCATAGTTTGCTGAGAATGATGGTTTCCAGTTGCATCCATGTCCCTACAAAGAACACAAACTCATCCTTTTTTATGGCTGCATAGTATTCCATGGTGTATATGTGCCATGGTTTCTGTTTTTTTTTTTTTTTTTTTTGAGTGCAAAGGTTTCCAGGGGGTATTTGTGCCAGGGTTTTTGTTTTTTTTTTTTTTTTTTTTGAGACGGAGTCTCGCTCTGTTGCCCAGGCTGGAGTGCAGAGGCCAGATCTCAGCTCACTGCAAGCTCCGCCTCCCAGGTTTACACCATTCTCCTGCCTCAACCTCCCGAGTAGCTGGGACTACTGGCACCCACCACCCCGCCTGGCTAGTTTTTTGTATTTTTTAGTAGAGATGGAGTTTCACCGTGTTAGCCAGGATGATCTTGATCTCCTGACCTCGTGATCCGCCCATCTCACCCTCCCAAAGTGCTGGGATTACAGGCTTGAGCCACCGCGCCCAGCCGCTGTGCCACATTTTCTTAATGCAGTCTGTCACTGATGGACATTTGGGTTGGTTCCAAGTCTTTGCTATTGTGAATAGTGCCGCAATAAACATACATGTGCATGTGTCTTTATAGCAGCATGACTTATAATCCTTTGGGTATTTCCCCAGTAATGCGATGGCTGGGTCAAATGGTATTTCTAGTTCTAGATCCTTGAGGAATCGCCACACTGTTTTCTGTTTTCCACAATGGTTGAACTAGTTTACAGTCCCACCAACAGTAAAGTGTTCCTATTTCTCCACATCCTCTCCAGCGCCTGTTGTTTCCTGATTTTTTAATGATTTCCATTCTAACTGGTGTGAGATGGTATCTCATTGTGGTTTTGATTTGCATTTCTCTGATGGCCAGTGATGATGAGCATTTTTTCATGTGTCTGTTGGCTGTATGAATGTCTTCTTTTGAGAAATGTCTGTTCATATCCTTTGCCCACTTTTTGATGGGGTTGTTTGTTTTTTTCTTGTA
>NW_016819681.1:203699-231916 GCF_001698545.2 Rhinopithecus bieti | reverse complement strand
AGCATTTGCTTGTCTGTAAAGGATTTTATTTATCCTTCACTTATGAAACTTAGTTTGGCTGGATATGAAATTCTGGGTTGAAAATTCTTTTCTTTAAGAATGTTGAATATTGGCCCCCACTCTCTTCTGGCTTGGAGAGTTTCTGCTGAGAGATCTGCTGTTAGTCTGATGGGCTTCCCTTTGTGGGTAACCCGACCTTTCTCTCTGGCTGCCCTTAACATTTTTTCCTTCATTTCAACTTTGGTGAATCTGACAATTATGTGCCTTGGAGTTGCTCTTCTCAAGGACTATCTTTGTGGAATTCTCTGTATTTCCTGAATTTGGATGTTGGCCTGCCTTACTAGGTTGGGGAAGTTCTCCTGGATGATATCCTGCAGATGTTTTCCAACTTGATTCCATTTTCCCCATCACTTTCAGGTACAACAATCAGATGTAGATTTGGTCTTTTCACATAATCCCATATTTCTTTTAGGCTTTGTACATTTCTTTTTACTCATTTTCTCCACACTTCTCTTCTCACTTCATTTCATTCATTTGATCTTCAATCACTGATACTCTTTCTTCCAGTTGATTGAGTCAGTTACTGAAGCATGTGCATTTGTCACATATTTCTCGTGTTATGGTTTTCATCTCTAGCAGTTCTTTTAAGGTCTTCTCTGCATTGATTACTCTAGTTATCCATTCATCCATTCTTTTTTCAAGGTTTTTAGTTTCTTTGCACTGGTTACGTAGTTCCTCCTTTAGCTTTGAGGAGTTTGATCAACTGAAGCCTTCTTCTCTCAACTCTTCAAAGTCATTCTCCATCAAGCTTTGTTCCGTTGCTGATGATGAGCTGCATTCCTTTGGAGGGGAAGATGCGCTCTTATTTTTTTGAATTTCCAGCTTTTCTGCACTACCTTTTCCCCATCTTTGTGGTTTTATCTGCTTTTGGTCTTTGATGACGGTGATGTACTGATGGAGTTTTGGTGTGGGTGTCCTTTCTGTTTGTTAGTTTTCCTTCTAACAGTCAGGACCCTCAGCTGTAGGTCTGTTGGAGTTTGCTTGAGGTACACTCCAGACCCTATTTGTCTGGGTATCAGCAGCGGAGGCTCCAGAAGATAGAATGTTGCTGAACAGCGAGTGTTGCTGTCTGATTCTTGCTCTGGAAGCTTCGTCTCAGGGGTGTACCCCGCCGTGTGAGGTGTGAGCTGTCAGTCTGCACCTGGTGGGGGATGTCTCCAAGTTAGGCTACTCAGGGGTCAAGGACCCACTTGAGCAGACAGTCTGTCCATTCTCAGATCTCAGCCTCCGTGCTGGAAGATCCACTGCTCTCTTCAAATCTATCAGACAGGGGCATTTACCTCTGCTGAGGTTCCTGCTGCTTTTTTTTAGCTATGCCCTGTCCCCAGAGGAGGAGTCTACAGAGGCAGGCCAGCCTCCTTGAGCTGCAGTGGTCCCCACCCAATTCGAGCTTCCTGGCTGCTGTGTTTACCCACTTAAGCCTCAGTAATGGTGGGCGCCCCTCCCCCAGCCTTGCTGTCACCTTGCAGTTAGATCTCAGACTGCTGTGCTAGCAATGAGGGAGGCTCCATGGGCGTGGGACCCTCCGGGTCAGGTGTGGGATATAATCTCCTGGTGTGCTGTTTGCTAAGACCCTTGGTAAAGCACATTATTAGGGTGGGAGTTACCCGATTTTCCAGGTGTTGTGTGTCGCAGTTTCCCATGGCTAGGAAAAGGGATTCCCTTCCCCCTTGTGCTTCCCAGGTGAGGCAATGCCTCGCCCTACTTCAGCTCTTGCTGTTCGGGCTGCACCAGCTGACCAGCACCGATTGTCCGGCACTCCCCAGTGAGATAAACCCGGTAGCTCAGTTGAAAATGCAGAAATCACATATCTTCTGTGTCACTCGCTGGGACCTGGAGGCTGGAGCTTTTTCTATTTGGCCATCTTGGGCGCACCTCCCCTCTATGTCTGGAGTAATTTTTAAAACTGTTCCTAAGTTCAGTTTTCTTAAAGAAAACACTTGGTTCAAGTTGCCATCTTAATCAAATTAAATCTCTCACAAAGAGGAATAGATACAATAGAAGGTATAACCATTGACTATATTACTAAATCATGATAATCATTCCTTTATAACATTGATTTGTTCAACAATTATTTATTGAGTACCTACTACATGCCAAGCACTGTTCAAAACCATGGGAATGGAGCAATTAATATAACAAAGTTACTGTCTTCAAGGAGTTTACACTTTAGTGGAATGACCAGATGATAAGTATAATTTTAAATTTTCAATAGTATTGATATTTCAGGTAGTTGCAAGCACTATAGTAAAGAGTTAAGCAAGGTCTAAATGATAGGAGTGTCTGCATGGATGGTTGTGTGATGAGAGTGCATGATTGAAGATCATCATTTGGACAATATGACTTTGGAGCAGGTCTCTGGAGAAAGTGAGGGAGGCTTGTAAATACAGTGGGGAAGAATGTTTTAGGTAGAGGGAGTACTGTGCACCAGACCTGGCAGAACAGCATGTCTGGTGATTCAAAGACTAGAAATGACCCACTACTGCCAGAATAAAGCAAGCAGGAGAATTGTACTGAGAGATGATGTCACAGAGTTGGGGAGAGTCTTCAGGTAGAAAACTTGAGGTCCTGAAAGTAGCAGTTATTCTGCTTGTGAGAACAAGCTATTAGTTTTTAGCAGATCAGCGGCATGATTCATTTTACATCTGAAAAATATGTTTCTGACTACTCTTCAAAGAATAAACAAGGAGAGCAAGAGTGCAACTAGGAAGACATGTTTGGAGTTGAGAGCTGTGGCTTTGATAAGAGTGGTAGTGATGGAGAAAGAGAGCTGGTCAGATTCTAAATGTAAAAATTGCAAGACAAAGAGCATACATCAGAATCACTCAGAGCAGTGGTGTGCTGGAACATGCTAACAGCCGGTTCACAGAGTGGAAATGGGTGTACACACACACACACACACACACACACACATACACGTATCTATCTGCCTATCTATAATAGAGTTTATAAAATTCTCATGCATACCCAAGATTGATAACAGTTGGCCGTTTGAATACAAGGTTTCTGTGGCTGGTTGTGCCATAGAAATTAAAATACCATACAGTAAGACATTTATTCATCATAAATATGAATCTCAGCTTGTATTTTAAAATCAGAGATCAGATACATTGTAATACTACTGCTTCTTACATGAATCACATTTATGTACATGTTGAAGATAGCTAGCCACAAGGATTGATTTGTTCACTGATAATTCAAATGAGCCACACTGGGTAGAAGAGCAGCCATGTCTGGAGTCATGTCTTACTGTTAGTATGGTGAAACCACAGCTAGGGTCTGCCCTTTACCTGAGGGCTAACATCTAAATAAAAAGACATGTTGGGGAACAACTAACTGCTCAATCTGTGTATTCCCTGCCTTGAATGCCTGAATGTTTTAAATTATAGCTGATCAAAACAGCTTAAAACAGTCGAGCCATGCTTGTTGACAATTATGATATTGGTCAGGAAGAACATAAACATTCTGTGTGGGAAAAATAATTCCTGAAGTATTTATATACAACTTTTTCCTTAAATCTACAGTTATACATTTTTTAGTGTACATATTAGTGTATATTTTTGGAATGACTGTTCAAATTTAACAGTGAGAATGAGGATTTTGTAGATTTGAGAAAGTTGTTTTTTTTAAAAAAATCCACAATAGCATATAAAGTGATAATATCTTTTTATGAGTTTTATCTATTTATAAAACTTTCTTTAATCAATTTTAATCTTATCAGTTTTAAGTTAAAAAATGCCCTATTGCTAATTTGCAATTCTGTGTTTAAGAGATCCACACCTACTTTTATTGAACTACTTCTAATACTACTTTGGCAAGAAGCTGATTTAAATGCTATCTTAGATTGGCTCTAGGCTTAATTTTCTGTCTTATAGTATAAGATTCTAATCTGTACTCAAAATAGGTGGCATTAACAAATTACTACAGATAATAAAATATTTTATTTTTCTTCTTATGTTGCAGTAAAAGCTAACTATGTTATGCTATTTTTTCACTAAGAGTGCATCTAATTGCATCACTTAGAACATGTAATACATTTTAAGCCTGTATTTAGCTTGTCAATTTTTCATTATTGATCCCTCAGAAATAGTTTAATGGTGCCTGTTCAACTTAGTGGGCTTTGCTGACCTTCTGCTCTCAACAGCATTTATTGAAGCCTGACAGTATCAAGGTTACTCTAAATGCAATATATATTCCCACTTTAGGAAAGACGTGTTGATGAGTGGTGGGGATCACATGTTGTAAGATATTACATTTGAAGTTTGGTGTGGGACATTAGTTAATAATAATACATATACTGCTACAAAAACTTTTTTTCATAACTCTGTTGGAATACCTATGTCTGCCTCTGAAGAGGATTTTCAATCCCATCCCAATGTTGTGCTATCTGACATTGTACCTCTTCCCTGTCAAAATATACCAACACATTAGCACTGGAAGACAGTCTGTAAATGAAACGATAAAATGATCTCTTTCTGTTGGCTTAATCTATGTGCTAATGAGTTTGTATAATGTTGTTTCTGGGCCCCTCAAAACATTGTTATGCAGCATACAACTTGTATAGAAGGGAAAACCGACACTGTAAATTTTAAAAATAAATAAACTCCAAGTGAAATAGAAACAAAATGAATGTTGTTTTTTCCATAATTCCTGCTAGCTGATGTTGCAGCATTATAATGTTGTATGTTTTAGGCAATCTGTAGAATATGAGAGAGCATAAAATTTCACCTCTGAAAATAGGGTCTAATTCAGGAAGGCACAATTTGCCTTAAGTGTCCATGTAACAGATAGATAACATGTCCACAACGCATTAAGAATTCAGTCAAAGAAAGTATTACTGCAATTGAAAATGCTGTGTTCTGTTCAGGTACAAACATATTATCTTCTAACCTATTTAGATGCTAGAAAATAGTTTTTACTTTCTATCTAATTTACATATGTGAACTAATATGCTTTATGTTGTCCTGATACTTTCAAATAAGTATTTTGTATTAATGGCAGTATAGAACTTACTTAAATGGTAAAAAATGTTCAGTAAGGTTGTCAAGCAATTCCTGAAAAGGAAACAGGGTGCATTTGAAAGAAATAAAGAGAAGAAAAAATGAAGAGGAGAAGAAATAAGGAACAAGTATATTGTGAATATGCTGAAGTGACAAACATAAATTGAAGACTTTTGAAAACGAAGATAAAAAATTAGCATGCGTACCATAGGATCCTAACATCCAATAGAAGTGCTATTGTTATTATTCCATTCCTATTAGTGTTTGTTTCTGCTGTGTTGAATCCTATATAATTTGGTACAGTAGGTACCAAAGTGGCTCTTGTTCCAGTAATTACTTACTGAAGATATAACTATCCCTCATTCATTCACAGTTATAACCAATGCTTTCATTTCACGCATTATACACTGTAGTCTAAGCATGGTAAGATTTCTGTATTAACTGTACACATTTTGACATAGTATGTTTTTGTTTTTGTTTTGTTTTGTTTTGTTTTGTTGTTGTTCGTTTTTTGTTTTTGGTGAGATGGAGATTTTACTCTTGTTGCCCGGGCTGGAGTACAATGGCGCGATCTCGGCTCACCACACCCTCCACCTCCCAGGTTCAAGCGATTCTCCTGCCTCAGTCTCCCGAGTAGTTGGGATTACAGGCATGTGCCACCACACCCAACTAATTTTGTATTTTTAGTAGAGACGGGGTTTCACCATGCTGCGCAGGCTGACGTAGTATGTTTTTAAATAATACAATGTAAAGACATGAAGGACTTTGACTCCATTGATTTTTCTGGTGATAGGTATCTCACTTTGACTTATTTATTGTACATCAAATAATACACATCATAATAAATTATGCCTCTGTTTTCTGTGTAATCACAAAATTTTTAGCCCTATCTCTGGGTCCTTCTATGAGATGTAAGTCTTCACAGGCTAATTACATTTTACAGTATTCTTTCTTGCTTTTAGTTACATTGACTCCTATGTTGACTAGCTTATAGAATACTTTTCAAATTACCCCCTTGGACTTTCCTTTCAGTTGTTTGAAGAGTGTATTCATAGTTTGCTTACTTAATAATATCTTAAGCTACACAAGCAGGAAGACTAATATGTTTCTGCTTTGTATTCTGCCAGTAACCTAATAACATTTTGGGCAAAATGTAGATATTCAGCAGGTGACTATTAATACAATTGAATTGAGATCTAGTGAAAAGTGATCTTTAACTTCTGTGGACTCCTAAATACTTAGTCTCTATCACTCCTAAGTCAATTTGAATTCCAGTAGTTTATATTCATGGCATCTCCCTGCACAGACTCTTAGTTCCCTGGAAAGAATCAAGCTATATTCTTTTGTATTCCACAATAGTACCCAGCATTGTACCTTGAATATAATAAACATTTAATTACTGTTAGATGAATTAATATACAAATATTGCAGGTAGCATTTTATAGCCATATTTGACAATGATATATGTATAGTCATACACATGTTTAATTGCTGTGTAATAACTCTCCACTGCGTCCAATAGTTGGAACCAAGAATTGTCCCACAGTGCCTCAGCTCACCAGCACATTAAACTGGTAGATCTGGTAATAGTACAAAAACATTTGTCTCTGAATTGATGACGAGGAAGAAAATTGAAAGAAGGAATTTCTCATTAAGGTTAATTCATGTCAAGAAGATCCCTGCTTTGGTTCAAATAAAATGATAACCAGAAGGGGAAAGGTGAATGTTGAAGCAAGTGCTTGTAGTAGGAGTGAAACCCTTGCTTAGAGTGGCTATATACTCACATTCGCCTATTATTTTCTCATTCATAAAATTATAGAATTATCATGAGCAGGGGGCTTTAAATATGGCCCATGAGCAAAATTTTTCCTGTCGCCTCTTTTGTAAATGTATGTGTTTATTAGTACACAGCCATAGCCATTTGTATGTGGATTGTCTATGGATGCTTTCACTGCAATAACTTGAGTTGAAAAATTGCAACAGAGACTGCATGGTACATGAGCTTAAAATACTTACTCTCTGACTCTACAGAAAATGTTTGCCAACTGCTGCTCATGAAAATGAAAAGAAAAAAATACTTGTACATTTCTTAACACAGAATCTAGCAAATAATAAATCTTCACATGCATACATATATGCATATATTTTAGTTACTGTTACTATTGCAGGACAGTTTTGTGCTAGGTTCAGTTTCTTGTTTAAGCCTGTACTGGCCAATATAGTGGTCACTACCCACATGTGGTTGTATAAATTTAAATTCGAAGTAAACAAAATTTAAAGTTCAGTTTCTGAGGTGCACCAGTCACCTTTTAAGTGTTAAAGAGTTACATGTGACTAGTGCTATGGTGTTGAACAGAACAGATACAGCATGTTTCTATCATCTTAGAATGCTGTGTTGGACAGCTCTGGTTTAAGGTCTCAAAACTGACTAAAAAGACTGGTTGAGGTTTCTTTTTTTTGTTTTTTTGTTTTTTTGTTTTTTGTTTTTTTTTTTCCTACTAAAGCATATTGCCTCTTGGCATTAAGGGAGACATTGAAAGCCATTAATATAAGCTAATAAAATAGCAAATCATTGAAAAATAGTCATCAAAACATATGTATTCCCAGGACAACATTTATAAACAGTT
Source organism: Rhinopithecus bieti (assembly GCF_001698545.2). Lineage (NCBI taxonomy): Eukaryota > Metazoa > Chordata > Mammalia > Primates > Cercopithecidae > Rhinopithecus > Rhinopithecus bieti. The sequence continues at coordinate 224,229 of NW_016819681.1, read as the reverse complement.
ACAATCTAGAAATGTAAACATAAATAAATACAAGAAGTAAATAGAGTAAATCAAGATGCAATCTTGATAGAGACAGATTATTTTCGTGACTACTGCAGTCCTCATAGGTAGAGAGCAGGAGAACCTGCTTTGAAATACAGACTCCTAAAGTAGCAGCTCCCAAATCTACTGATTAGTTCTCGACCTTGGCTGCACTTTGGAATCACCTGGAGAGGTGAGGCCTGAGTGCCCCCCCGGAGATTTTGATTTAATGGGTGCTAAGGTCTGAATGTATCCCTCCAAATTCATGTGTTAAAAAATCAATTTCCAATGCAACAGTGTCAGGAGATGAGGCCTAATGGGAGATATTTAGGTCATGAGGCTTCTTCACCTCAAGAATGGATTAATGCCACTATTAAAGGGATTGTGGGAGTGGGTCCACTCTCTTCTGCTCTCTGTGATGTGAGGACACAGCATTTATCCCCATTTTGCCCTCCTCCCTTCTAACATGTAATGATGCAGCAAGGCCCTCACTAGACACCATATCTCAGTGTCTTAGACTTTTCAGACTCCAGACTTCAACCCCCAGGTAATTTTCTTTATAAGTGACCAAGTATCAGGTGTTCTGTTGCAGCAGTACAAATAGACTAAGATCATTAGTTTTGGGTGCAGCCTGGCCTTGGGATTTTTAAAGTCTCCTCATTTGATTCTAATAGGCACTGATAGGAAATTTTTGGACCTATCTTAAGCCCAAAGATGTGGGGCCTAGGCAGGCATTTGTATTTTAATCACTACCCTGATGATTCTAATTATTGATTTAAAGAATATATTGATAAAAACATGGTATTAAATTCTGTAAATATTTGCTAAAATGGAGGGAAAAGAGGCAAAATAACATCTAGCTACTATTTACGCCAAGACAAGGTATTCTATAGCAGTAGATCTCAAGTGTGGTGGTAGGACCAGCAGCATCAGCATTACCTGGGACTTGTTAAAAATGCAAATGTCTTGGGTTCCATACCCCATACCTACTGAATCAGAAACTGAGGTCCCGAAACCTTTCATGAGCCCTTGCTCCAGTAGAGTATGATGCAAACCAGTTTGAGAACAATATCCATAGATCAATAGAGGTGCCCTCATAAAACCTGGCCAGTATTTTTTTCTTTTTTTTCTTTTAAGACGGAGTTTCACTCTTGTTGCCCAAGACAGAGTGCAATGGTGAGATCTTGGCTCACTGCAACCTCTACCTCCTGGGATTAAGTGATTCTCCTTCCTCAGCCTCCTGAGTAGCTGAGATTACAGCTGTGCGCCACAATGCCCAGCTAATTTTTTGTATTTTTATTAGAGACGGGGTTTCACCATGTTAGCCAGAATGGTCTCGAACTCCTGATCTCAGATGATCCGCCTGCCTCGACCTCTCAAAGTGCTGGGATTACAGGTGTGAGCCACCATGCCCGGCCCAGTATTTTTTTTAATACCAGATTTATAAAATCAAAATAAAACTATTTTTCTACATATATTTACTACTTGTTAAATTATCAGTATATATATATATATATTTGTACATGCACATACTAATGTTATAAATAGATACACATGAATGTGATATTCATAATATTAAATGATAACATAATCTAGTATCATTTCCTAAGATAATGTTCAGTTACTGGAAACAGAATGATGTAAATTTCATGAGTGTCCTTTGCATTGTCATAGAATCGGTTAACCCAAACAGGATAAGTGTTAGCTTTAAGCTGCAAATACAATATTTATATTGCATTTAATCTTTTGGTTGTATTGAAGGAGTAAAGAGTACATTTGAATATAGTAACTAGATCAGTTACTGGTGCTTGATTTCAGATATGTTGGTATTTCACAAAATAATTTTAATGGGAACAAAATTCTGTTTGTGTAAGTGAAAGCTCAAGTTCTTCCATAAACTAAGTTCCTCAAGCTATAAGATCACCTAATTTAACAGATTACCCAGCAGTATTCAGCTCCCTGCTCTCCCAAAGCAAGTTCTTGATAAAGATACAGTGTATGACACTTTGAAATTTATTTTGTAATATTCAAGAATGCACATTGACACTATAGTCAAGGAAGATTTGCAAGTTCTGTGGAGCAAAGTGATAGCAGTGTTGGTAATAAACATACTCTATGCCCCTGGACACATTCAAAATGACTTGATAATAATATGCTTTTTATTAAAATTTATTATACTTTAAGTTCTAGGGTACATGTGCACAATGTGCAGGTTCGTTACATATGTTTTCATGTGCCATGTTGGTATGCTGCACCCATTAACTTGTCATTTACTTTAGGTATATCTCCTAATGCTATCCCTCACCCCTACTCCCTCCAAACAATATGTTCCGGTGTGTGATGTTCCCCTTCCTGTGTCCAAGTGATTTCATTGTTCATTTCCCACCTATGAGTGAGAACATGCGGTATTTGGTTTCCTGTTCTTGCGATAGTTTGCTGAGAATGATGATTTCCAGCCGCATCCATGTCCCTACAAACGACATGAACTCATCCTTTTTTATGGCTGCATAGTATTCCATGGTGTATATGTGCCACATTTTCTTAATCCAGTCTGTCACTGATGGACATTTGGGTTGATTCCAAGTCTTTGCTATTGTGAATAGTGCCGCAATAAACATACATGTGCATGTGTCTTTATAGCAGCATGATTTATAATCCTTTGGGTATATCCCCAGTAATGGGATGGCTGGGTCAAATGGTATTTCTAGTTCTAGATCCTTGAGGAATCGCCATACTGTTTTCCATAATGGTTGAACTAGTTTACAATCCCACCAACAGTGTAAAAGTGTTCCTATTTCTCCACATCCTCTCCAGCACCTGTTGTTTCCTGACTTTTTAATGATTGCCATTCTAACTGGTGTGAGATGGTATCTCATTGTGGTTTTGATTTGCATTTCTCTGATGGCCAGTGATGATGAGCATTTTTTCATGTGTCTGTTGGCTGTATGAATGTCTTCTTTTGAGAAATGTCTGTTCATATCCTTTGCCCACTTTTTGATGGGGTTGTTTGTTTTTTTCTTGTAAATTTGTTTGAGTTCTTTGTAGATTCTGGATATTAGCCCTTTGTCAGATGAGTAGATTGCAAAAATTTTCTCCCATTCTGTAGGTTGCCTGTTCACTCTGATGGTAGTTTCTTTTGCTGTGCAGAAGCTCTTTAGTTTAATTAGATCCCATTTGTCAATTTTGGCTTTTGCTGCCGTTGCTTTTGGTGTTTTAGACATGAAGTCCTTGCCCATGCCTATGTCCTGAATGGTACTACCTAGGTTTTCTTCTAGGGTTTTTATGGTATTAGGTCTAACATTTAAGTCTCTAATCCATCTTGAATTAATCTTCGTATAAGGAGTAAGGAAAGGATCCAGTTTCAGCTTTCTACTTATGGCTAGCCAATTTTCCCAGCACCATTTATTAAATAGGGAATCCTTTCCCCATTTCTTGTTTCTCTCAGGTTTGTCAAAGATCAGATGGCTGTAGATGTGTGGTATTATTTCTGAGGACTCTGTTCTGTTCCATTGGTCTATATCTCTGTTTTGGTACCAGTACCATGCTGTTTTGGTTACTGTAGCCTTGTAGTATAGTTTGAAGTCAGGTAGCGTGACGCCTCCAGCTTTGTCCTTTTGACTTAGGATTGTCTTGGCAATGCGGGCTCTTTTTTGGTTCCATATGAACTTTAAAGCAGTTTTTTCCAATTCTGTGAAGAAACTCATTGGTAGCTTGATGGGGATGGCATTGAATCTATAAATAACCTTGGGCAGTATGGCCATTTTCACGATATTGATTCTTCCTATCCATGAGCATGGTATGTTCTTCCATTTGTTTGTGTCCTCTTTGATTTCACTGAGCAGTGGTTTGTAGTTCTCCTTGAAGAGGTCCTTTACATCCCTTGTAAGCTGGATTCCTAGGTATTTTATTCTCTTTGAAGCAATTGTGAATGGAAGTTCATTCCTGATTTGGCTCTCTGCTTGTCTGTTACTGGTGTATAAGAATGCTTGTGATTTTTGCACATTAATTTTGTATCCTGAGACTTTGCTGAAGTTGCTTATCAGCTTAAGGAGATTTTGGGCTGAGACGATGGGGTTTTCTAAATATACAATCATGTCATCTGCAAACAGGGACAATTTGACTTCTTCTTTTCCTAACTGGATACCCTTGATTTCTTTCTCTTGCCTGATTGCCCTAGCCAGAACTTCCAACACTATGTTGAATAGGAGTGGTGAGAGAGGGCATCCCTGTCTTGTGCCAGTTTTCAAAGGGAATTTTTCCAGTTTTTGCCCATTCAGTATGATATTAGCTGTGGGTTTGTCATAAATAGCTCTTATTATTTTGAGGTACGTTCCATCAATACCGAATTTATTGAGCGTTTTTAGCATGAAGGGCTGTTGAATTTTGTCAAAAGCCTTTTCTGCATCTATTGAGATAATCATGTGGTTCTTGTCTTTGGTTCTGTTTATATGCTGGATTACGTTTATTGATTTGCGAATGTTGAACCAGCCTTGCATCCCAGGGATGAAGCCCACTTGATCATGGTGGATAAGCTTTTTGGTGCTGCTGGATTCAGTTTGTCAGTATTTTATTGAGGATTTTTGCATCGATGTTCATCAGGGATATTGGTCTAAAATTCTCTTTTTTTGTTGTGTCTCTGCCAGGCTTTGGTATCAGGATGATGTTGGCCTCGTAAAATGCATTAGGGAGGATTCCCTCTTTTTCTATTGATTGGAATAGTTTCAGAAGGAATGGTACCAACTCCTGTAATAATAATATGCTTTTTAAGAAAGGTAAATGACTTTGTTAAATTGCTTAACAAGGATTTTTTTCTTTCACAAATGATGCAAAAGCAAACGTCAGTCAGATCTGTGTCCAATAAATCACAAATTCTAAACAAAACTAGCATGAAATGAGTTTTGAGGTTTCACTGTGTGTTGATTCCATCTATTTATAAGTTTGTATGGCAGATTCAGTATATTTCTTAAGGGTTCCAGAAGCCCATAATGTGTAGCAGATACTCGAATTACCTGTAGTTCTATTATATACTTATCTTACAATAATGATCTGAAGAAAAACAACCAAATTATACCACATGAAAGTAGATACGGCAAGTGGTAGGATCCTCTTAAAAAAAAAAAAAAAAAAAAAAATTTTCCTTTTCCCCCCAAAGAAAATTTCCGAAAGGGGGAAAAAAAAAAGAAAAAAAAAAAAAAACTCCCCCTCCCCCCCCAAAAAAATTTTCTAAAAAAGAAAAAAAAAAAAAAAAAAAAAAAAAAAAAAAAAAAAAAAAAGCATTGTTCCAAACTTAGGTTGGTTGCTCCAGGCCATTATAATCACACTAACAATGTTTGACTGTTTGGTCAGTAGCACTACAAACTCTCAAGGCTTCATTTCACACATCCTTGTATTTACTTGACCTACATTTCTGAGTTATTGGCATAATAAAGAATGATATTTCATAAGGACATTTTTAGGCTTGAATACTAAACCTCTTACTAAGAAGAGACAATGAATAGAATTAAACAAGGTGACAGATAAGAATAAATTTTGGAATGGAAAGCTTTGTAGTTATCTTCGGGCAAACCCATAACAAATTGACTCACTTTAGAGTTATAACAATAGTATAAACTTGTCTAGTCCCTTAGAAAATGATCATATTTGATTATTTTATTAGTATTTAAAACAATGTCATTTAGTCAAAACCCATAATGTGCCAAAGATTGTGATGTGTATTTGATGTATATTAGCCAGTTTAATTCTCAAAAGTATGTATTCTGTCCATTATTTAAAAGAGGTCCATCATTATGAACCTCAGTTCATTACACGGCTGGAGTTAGTGGAATAAGGATTCAAGAGAGGCAAGGCAAATAGTTGCAATTCATAGATTACATAGTTGATACTCAGATAATTTGTAATTTTACTAAGACTTTTCATCCAATGCATTCCCTCTTTACCGTAAATGGGGTTGATATGAAAAGATTGCTTACCTGGTTAAGCTATCAGGCTTCATGAACTTTATGATAAGGATCAAATGTCACATATCTTTTCTTTAAAATATCTCGGGTAGTGAACTCAGGGTTTTAAAATGTCAATGAAAGGACTGGTTGAGAATTAAACTATAAAATGAACTGTTTGTGTATGCGTGTATACACAAAAACAAACTGAATACACAACTAGATACATTGGTAGAGGCACACTCCTTACCTGGATCTTCCTTTATTAATTGTGAGGGAACTATTTTTTGGCTACACAATGTATAATTCATGAACTAGCATCGTGAGCATCATCTGAAGGCTTGTTGGAAATGTAACATCTCCCACAGATTTGCTGAATCGGAATCAACATTTTGAACACGCTTCCTGGTTATTCATGTGCACATTAGTGTTTGGAAAACTCACTATGTTCATATTTTATAGAGGCCTGGGTTGGCACTGGCCACTTCTGTCTGTCTGCACAGATACGCTAATAGAGTTAGTTGTCTTTCTCTACTGGCAACATGAGTCCTGCCTTAAAATTCCAGCTTTTCTGCATCAGTCATACTGGCATATGTCAACTGTCTTTCTTTGCAAGTTCTTGTTCTTTTCCAAATTATATCATTGTAGAATAACTTTCTTCCACTATTCAGTAGACCTTCCATAGTTTCTTACCTTCTCTCTCATTACTAAATTTCCCCAACCCTTGAGTGCAGTTAGGTCAACCACTAGCTTGTCCTGGGAAACATAGGTTTAAAACCTTTGCTTTGATGACCCTTCTGTGTGTATTAAATTTACATACTATTTCTATTTCTCACAATCAATAAGGTTTCTCAAAGAATGAAGACAAACTTTTGATATGAGCATTTTGACATTTGTTAATTTATTCATCTTTCCATGCAGTCAACAAATAATGACTGCCTACAGTGGCTCCGAGAAAGAGAAAATATATTACAAATTATTATGAAATACTGACACTTATTTTTGAAAGAATGTCAACAATATTGGATATCTAACTTGATAAAATTTAAATGAATGAGACAAATGAAGAAATCAAGAAATAAAAGAAATTAAGCTGTAAGTATATAGTTTTAGATCTTTTTAATGAAACTTCTAGTTCAGTATCAGTAAATTATTTTGCTTGGATATGAACTCTAATACGTTTTACCAACATGATTTTGTGCTACTGGCCTCTAGGATTTTGAGGACAGTGGACTTTATAAATATTTATGTGTGTATTTTCAAATATCTATCCCTCTTTATAAGCATAATATTTGCATATATTTTCACATATTTGTACACAAAGTGAGATAAAGACAGAAAAGGAAGGGTAAGTGGACTTTTCAGACTAAATTAAGTGGAGTGGGATGTAGGATGACATTAGTCTGCCTTCATTAAGCGCCAGAAATTTGAAACAACTGAAACCACTTGTAACTGAGCTAACAGTTCAGTTTGAGTTGAAGTTAGGTCTATCTTAGGTCATTAGAGCTATTGGCAAAACAATCTCAGATCTGTAGCAGCAGATGTAACAGGGACCATGCTAACAGAAAAAGAACCTCTGTAAGGAGCCCTTGGGGAGGCACAACTAGCTGCTGGCCTGGACATCTTCATCTGGGCTGCAGGATGATGGCCTCCCAGGCCTGTTGGTTCCCTCTAATTCAGTTAACTCTCTTTAGCATAAGTCTTTATGCTGGAATGCCATACACATAATATAATGGCAATATGAAAAGAAGCCTTCATTCAAATGTGCCACAAGTTGGCAATGGTGGGAGTTACCTGTGGCTTCCTTATTAATGTTTTGGCAAATCCATGGCCAGGAACGACTATGGAAGACATTTTGTCCTGTTTCTGTTACTTGTCCTGTTCTTACAATCCTAGTGTGATGTAAGAATCTCAGACTGGTCGACATTCCATGCTGATTCATATCACTTTGAGTATGTTCTCAGGTTCAAAGCTGTTATACTTACTGCATATTTCTTAACCGGAGCTTGATTTAAAAAAAAAAAAAGTAGAGATATCCTGCCTCAAGTACTTAGAATTCATCAATGATGCTTCTGTAGTAGGGCCATTTCTATCCCTAATCACTTAAAAGAGGAACTATGAGTTAAGGTATTCTAGAATATCTTATCAAAAGAATTTGATATCAATATAGAAAAGTGATAATGTAAGCAAGGTACTTGGCTATTTGTCCTACTACCTACTCTACGTTTTTTGTACGTTTGAAATATTCCATAATTTAAAAATATATACTTATAAAGCAATAAAGGGCTTATTTAGCTCATATGACCAGATGATATAGCGTTAGTGTTCGGGTTCACTTGATTTAACTATGTGATTATGTCTTCAAGGCATGGCATGGCTTTCCTGAAGTATGAGTAACTTCATTTTTGTATAGCTGCTAGAACTAGACCTTCATGTCTCACTGGTTGTGACTGTGTGTGCCAAAGTCCCAAGGGAATGCTAGGTAATCATTGGCATAGAGTAGGTTACTTCAGCCAAGGACACTGTGTGAGAGAGATGGAATTGCCTTGATTGGGTAAGACAAAGCAGATTCTATCTCCAAATTTTCATACTTCTCATAAAAGGGAAAGAATAATGGCTCCTGGAGAGACAACCACAGTATTTACTACATGCTGTTATACTATTAAGATCACATCCACCTGTGGCTATTAAAAGGATTCTCCCTATATGCCATCTGACTTTCTCAACAAGGGTTTGAAAATCAGTGCTACCTGTGACTCAGTGATTTTAATGTTCAACTGTTTCAGATCCATTATATGTTGGTAAAATTCTCCCCATAGACATTTTCAATTAATTGTATTTATCTAAATTTACATTCCTCACACGAGAGAGCTTACCTGTTTCAAAGTCACATTAGAAATGTCATCAGACATTTAACAGAGCATGTTAAGTGAGATGAGTGAAGGCAATTAGATAAATGCATATTTATGAGCAACAATGGATGCCCCTAAATAAAAAAATCCAGTAACTTCTGAACACAGCAAAATTGTAATTATTCTGAATTTTCCAGTTTATAGTGGCAGACTGTATTGATACAGCCAAAACACCTGGTCTATGGTATGAAAAAAAATAGAACTTGTTTTGAAAGCAGTCTGTTCATGTGGCTTCCCAGATACAACCAAAGATGAAGCGGGGACTGTCCTGGGAGTAGACCAGTGAGCTGGCCAACCTCATTGGCTTGGCTGGATGGACTAAAATATTTTTGTTTGACCTTGAATGGATAAGGCTTAAACTGTTCTTTGTCTGCTCTATGCTGTATATTTTAAGTATTGCAAGGTATAGAGGTAACTTAATCAAACCTTTACCATAAATCAGCCATAAAAAATAAGCACTGGCAGATGTGCCTAGAGACTAAAAGAAATCAGGGCAACTAAATGAGAATCAGACATCGAATCTAAATGGATGTTATTACAGTCTTTCCCTTTTCATTTGGTTTGACAGGAATCTCCAAGTAGAGACTCTGGTGGAGCTGCTATAGACATATGTTCAGATTCCTTAGCCTGGCCTTTCCTGGAGCAGCAGAAAGCCTTTGCCATGAAACTGCCTTGGGTACCAGTGTCTGAAATTAATATATGATTTTGAGGCAGAAGTTAGAGGAAATGATTGTAGGCCTGACTGAAAACCATTGAAATGATTTCATTAAACCTGACGACGGACATGCTAAGTGTAATACAGTCAGGATGCTTGATCTGTTCCCAGTCCCAGGAACACTTTCATGTTGGCAGTGGCAGTGTCTCCCTTTTTAACTGATGTTGATGTGGGGACATCTGTACTTATATCACTGATGAAAGAGGCTAAGTATCAATAAGGGTAATAATCGACTTATAAAAGTAGTCAATATTGTGAGTTTTTAAATATTTAACTTGCTTGGCAAACATATTAATTGAAATGTAAACATATAGATATATGGGGGTTGTCAAACAACAGCCCGAGACCAAAACTGTTTGAGTACTAAATTAATGGGAATGCAGTCCCACCCGTTTGTTTACAGATGACTGTTTTGAACTGCAGTGAGACAGTTGAGTAGTTATGACAGTGATCATGTCAGCACAAAACTGAAAACATTAATATCTGTCTCTTTACAGAAAACATGTGCTGAGCCTCAGTCAAGAACAACCTCTTTCAGATATACTTTTTTTTTTGCATAAAAAAATATACTTCTGTAGTTGTTAATTTGCTATTTCAACATTCATCTTAATTTTGTACTTTTTTTAACCCTAAAAGAGCCTCTGATTTAGTGAAAAATTCTAGTCCCAAAAAAGTGGGTTCCAAGTTTTCCTTTTCTTTTCTTTTTTAATTTTTGATACTTTTCAAGTCAAATTATGTCTGAAATTATTTCCCAATTTCAGCAGGATGCAGAGCGTGACATCCTCCCTGTCCCGGGGAAGTTATGGCATACATAATGCATGAATCTTCGGGAAGATCTGAGCCTTTGAATACACAATTACACTTTGGGCTTAAAATGGAAAGTGCCACGTTTGGAAGCAACTTGAAGTTTCCCAAAATATTTGTTTGCAGTTCTAATTTCAATAATTAACATAAGGATTAAAACATTTTTCTTATCTTTCAATTCCAGCAGTGAGGTCAGCACCTCACAGCTAAAGGAAAAGAAAAAAAAAGCCTTTAGAGTCACAGCCAGCAATAATGTTGTTTCAGCAGCGGGCTCTTCGCAGGGAGGAGAGCTCTGCAGGCTGCTGAATTGATGGGCCTGCACCTTGACATGGCGTGAGACATGCTGTTTTCTCTCTTTTTCCTGAACGCTCTATTCCATGGGCCTCTGTGAGAGCAAAGAGAGTGGAGGCAGAATGTTGTTTTCATCTACATGACCATAAAAACAGGGCAAGTGTGGTTTTCCCTTTATTGTTTTCAGCTTTTTTTCTGTTACTTTCCAAAGGCAACTAACTACTTAAGAGGAAAGATAAAGCCACACATGCATAACCCCAGACTCTCCAACTTCTGGGCCTCCACAGGCTCCTTTTGTTCCAGGCTTTCTTTCTGAAGCAGAAGTGAATCTGCGGGCAGAGTATAAAGTGCAGTTTTGCTGAGGGATGTTCTTTGAGCTTTCACGATCCCCTGGAACAGAAAGGCTCAGCAGCTGTTTTTTGGTTTTCATCCCTTACCTGTGTTTCCTTACTATTTACAGAAATGACAAATTTTATTTCCAGGTGGCATTTCTACTTAAAAGAATCCCTTCCTCAAACCTCGGATATGAAAGCTGAATTTTACCTTTTCTCTCTCCCCCCACTTCCCCCTGTTATATGTACGAGGATGATTGTGATATCTGCTGTTCTGGCTTCACGATATCAAATCAGTTTCTATATATCTTGAGATAAAGCAGTGAGGGGAAACAGGAGCCATATGGCATTTACAGATGGGTCCTGTTATCTGATTCGCTGGCACTGTGAGGTGAGTGAGCAGCATAGAACTGCACCATGGCAGGATATTGAATTAATGATGCAATGCATGAATACCACCTAAATGGAGGAGTTACATGGAGAACTTATGTAGAACTATAAAATTCAGGAACGTGGATATCCAATCATTCATGCTGTCTTAGTCTGTTCAGACAGCTTTAACAAAACTACATAAACTGAGTAGTTTATATATCACAAACATTTATTTCCCACAGTTTTAAATGCTGGGAAGTCCAAGATTAAGGGCCCAGCAGATGCAGTGTCTCTTGAGGGACTATTCCTCATATTCTGTGCTTTCTCACTGTGTCTTTACAGGGTGGAAAGGGGCAAACAAGTTCTTTAGGTCCTCTTTTATAAGGACACGAATCCACTCACGAGGACTCTACTCTCATGAGCTAATTAGCCTTTGAAGGCCCCACCTTTTAATACTATCAATTTGAGGATTAGGTATGAACAGTGAATCTGGGTACAGGGCGGGACATAAACATTCAGACCATAGCACATGCGAACCTTTGAAATTTGACCAAAGAGTCCACTGCGCACATAACTGTTCCTTGGTGGCTGATGTTAGAACATTTGAAGCTACCTCCCTACCTTAACACCCCTCGAAATTGCTTCTTCTGAGTTTTATTTTGACTTTGTGACCTTGACTTGAGGTTTCTGAGATAAACAGTACATTGGATTATATTTCTCTTTCTTTCCTTTTTTGTTTTTTCCTTTTTTTTTCTTTACGGAATCTTGCTCTGTCCCAGGCATGAGTGCAGTAGCACCATCTCAGCTCACTGCAACCTCTGCCTCCTGGGTTCAAGCTGTTCTCCTACCTCAGCCTCCCAATAACTGGAGCTATAGGCATGCGTCACCATGACCGACCAAATTTTGTACTTTTAGTAGAGATGGGATTACAGGCATGAGCCACCATGCCCGGCCCTGGATTGTATTTCTAGGATTCCTTTGAAACTGTATTTAAAGGACATTGCCTTGCATTTGTTCCATGGCTGTTTATTAAGTCCCTATGTGCTGATTGTTCTCCAGTTGTCCCTCAGATCCAGTTTCATCCTCCTCTGCTTGGCTCTTTGCCTTGAAAAGGTGACCCCTCTCTGAATTGCTGGGTTCCATTGACCTCTGCTTTCCATTGGGTTTGGTCAACTAACAGCATCAGTAAGAGAGTCAAGGGCAGGAAGCAACAGACTCCAGGGTATAAACCCCATTCCCTGGCTCCTCCGGATGTGAGACTCGGGCCATTTTCTTTCCCTCTGAGGCTGCAACTCCTCCTCTATTACTTCAACTCTCACTGAGCTCCAGGACTTCTTTAGACCCACAACTTCCTCTTTGGGCCTCAGAATTATGAGGCCCCATGGTTGCTAATTTCTGGCTACAAATCTCTTGTTAATTTCCTTAATTCCAACCACACACCCTGTGTACTCCCTATAGAAATACCAACAACAACAAAAATCTCTTACTACTTAAGTAGAGTTATGCTTCCCCCGGCACCTAAAAAATACAAGTTACTGTGTGCTAGGTACTGTTCTAGGCCTGAGGATACACTATGAGCAAAATATCAAGAAACCTTGCCCTCTTTCGCCTCCTTCAATCCAATCATGTTGGCACACAATATTAACCATCACAGAAACCAACAATAAAAATACAGAAAAAATAACTGTCTTGTTGGTGCCATGAAGTGACCTAACTAAATATATACTATTCGATAGGTCTGTAGAGTGACATTAAAAAGACCAACAGGATTGGGAGAGTTGGTGAGGGCTGAGACCAGGTTACTACAGTTTTAAATACTGCAGTGAGGAAAGGCCTGAATGAGAAACTGACATGTGAGAAAGGACCTAGAAATTGCATTTCTGCTTTGAATAGAACCCTTCTTAGGTGGAACATGTGTAAACATGAGAAGGCTATCTATTTACCTTACCTTCACTTAGACTGGCCTCTTCTGCATTTTGTTTTGATTTCAGGCCTGGGACATTTTTAAAAAGATTTCTAAGACAGTGATTTGGAATCAATTTCTAAAATCTCCTTTGATCCGTAATTTAAGGACATTGCCTTGCATTTATTTGTTCAATGGTCATTATTGAGCACCTATGAGCTGGTTGTTCCTCATGTGTCTTCTCAGAGGTTGAGGGATAAAGAAAAATCAGGTCAACTAGTTAGGAATACCCGACAATAATTCGGGCAAAAGATGATGGTGACTTGGACTGGGTAACAATGGTAGAAAGAGTGTGGGGTCAGATTCTGGATTTATTCTGAATGTGGACCCAACAGAATTCTTACAGGTTTATATGAAAAAGAAGAAAGAAAGAAAATAAGGGGGAAAATTCCAAGATTTCTGGCCTGAGTAGCTGAAAGGATTACAGCAGATTTTGAAAAGAGCAAGAGTTGCATATTTTACATGTTAATTTTGAAGTGTTTATTGATATTAAAATGGAGATGCCCTAGAGGCAATTGAGTCTGAAGTTGAGAGAAGGGGTTCAGAAAGATGAGAAAATACTAGGAATGTTTTTTGAAGCGAAGGGATTAACTGGATGACATTACAGAGAGAGTGAATGCAAGCAGAAAAGTAGAGGGGTCCATGGACGTAACCCTGGACATTCCAGTGTCTATACTTTAGTTGTTGAAATAGATCCAGCAGAGAAGTCTGTGAAGAAATGATCGGTGATCAAGGAAGAAAACTAGGAGAGATCAATATCAACCAATGCTGTAAAATACCTCATGTGAAAAACTTATCTTGGAGATTATAGCAAGAAAAAATTTTTCCTCTCAGATAATAAGCATTCTGTAACTTATATTACTTGATTTATGCTTCAGCTAGTGAAACTCTTAAAACCAAGTTACACAGACACACACATGTGTACTATATATGTATATCTTTACACATAAACTTAGAGGATACATAAGTGATTGATAGACAGATTTCATCCAGTTCTGTGTTTGGTGGCAGCATGTTGTTATTAGCTACCACCTCTAAAAACCTCAGCAAGATGTAAATAAGCTAAAAGAAATAGGATATTATAGTTATCACCAGAATTCATTATTATGAAGATTCAAGCATGATCTAGATCAGCTCATAATGCTTAACGTGTATCTACAGTGAAGAGGAGTTTACCTAAGTTATTACTTTAAATTTACTTTAATATCACCTTCTCATTCTGTATCTTTTAGCACAAATGGTTAAGTAAACATTTTGGGGGTAGACTAAATGGAGATTCTGCAAATAGAAGAGCTCCAGGTCTATATTGATATATATCTTATTTGGATGATCTTTTCTGATTAGTATGGTAAGGAAAACTAAAACCTGTACTTCTAATGGATTCTGATTAATGCAGTGATTCTAACTTTCTTTGCAAATAGGAAAGCAATGGAATCTAGACTCACTGGACTAAAACAGTAGAAATGCCAAGGAAGATCTTATAGCCACAGAAGAGGGCAAATGTGGAGGCCATAGTACCTTATCTCCATGAAGAGATGCAATTTCTCAGCAGTCTGTACAGTGTGTGTCTTTTCACGCACCACACAATGATTAATTCCCTGGGTGGTCCAGGTGCAATATCAGCCCGAGTAAGCAATTTGGGATGCTGAAGGGTAAAATTTTTTTATCAACCAAAAAATTCTTAAGGGAAAGCAAACAAATTATTTTGAGACAGTATGCAAGGACTAGACTGCTAGCGAATTCTCAGAGAAAATAACAGTATGCTGTTACTTTCAGAGATAGGTATGGGAATGAGTGTGGGGAGTAGTAATGTAGCTATTGATAATAACATTGCCCATTTATTAAAAGAAGTCTGAGAAGCCGCTGAGAAAAGCCAAGCAAGAATTCTGGTGGAGTTTGGATATGGGTAAAAATCATGTTGTATAGATGTGAGTGCCAGCTAGTCACATCTTTCTGGTACAAAGTAGATACTTAATGTTTGCTGAATGCATTTCCAGATCAGGTTAATGAAGAAATTAATTACAGTTTTCAATTTACTACTCTAACCTGTTACCATTCCTTAGCTTTCCACATCACTGTTACCCAATGACATTAATTAATTTACTCAGTTATTATTTAGTTCATTCAATTAATAGGTCAGTTAATCTATCAGTCAACAAATATTTATTAACTGCCTATTAAATGGTAAAAGTTATGGCAGAATTGAAGTGGAAAAGCCATAGTCTGGATTAAAGGTATTTTTGGTAAGTCAAAGAGACAGATAAGAAATAATAAATCCCAACTACAACAACAAAAAGGTGCTGGCACACATAACAGCAAAAACTCATAAAAATAGGACTGGGTACATCATTTCAGAGCACAGTGTAAAATAAAATGCCTGGTCACTTGTTGAAAAGTTGTTAAGAATTTCAAGATGGCTACAGAAGATTATTAAACCAAGTGCAAGGCCTATGTTATTGCCAACGTTGCATGCCCATGAAGCTAATCCTGCAGAGAATTACCTGATTCTCTCTATCTGCGTAGAATATTTTGGAAAGGCTTTTGAATAAGTGACATATGAGCTCCTTTTTAAGAGATCACTTAAGTTTCCTAGGCAAGGTTGGAATAGGATGTAAGTAAATGGAAGTAGGCATTTAAAGTTTTCTTTTCTATGTTTAAAAAGCAAATATTATAGCCAGGAAATGATAATTGGTTCAAAAGTTCTCCTTTAAGGATGAATGGAGCGGCCCAAGATGAGAACAGAAAAACAGATAAGGCAAGTTATGACTGCCCTTTTGCCCACGCTAAGCAACGTGGATAAATATCACAGCACTACTATCTTCCTTGTTTATTTTATTGCAGTTGAATTTCCAAAAAAATGTACAAACCTTAAATATGAATCTCAATTACTTTGTATATTTGTATATGCCCTTTTAATCACCACCTAAAGGTATAGAATATTTTATTAGCCCAGAATATTAAATTGTTTTCCTTTCTCAGCCAATAGTCTAATCTGCCATAATCACTCTTCTCATTTCTGTTACTATATATTAATATTGCCTTTCTTGAATTTCATATATAGGGAATTATACAGTATATAATCTTCCTTTTGTTTTTAGCTTTATATTTTAATGAAAAACATCACAGTCACATTTTCAGTTAATCCTTATTGTAATCCATGAAGAAATTATTCTTGGCCCTCTTTCTTACAGATGAGGAGATGCACTCATAGTGATGAAATGACATGTCAAGAGTCACATTAACACGTAATAATATTGAGGCTCAAAATTCATTCTTCCAAGTCTAAGTTAAATTTCGCCTCCATATTTTTTTCTAGCTCCCCTTTTGTTCGGGTCCCCTTTGTTTTTTTCCCCACAATTACCTACTGAGGCCTTTGTGATATGACAAAGTGACATTCTAGAACTAAAAAAAAAAAGGACTGCAATTTTGAAAAATTAAACTCTAAAACACTTGAAACCTTTAGCATTGTTGTTACTAATTGTAACGACCTTGATCATCATCATGCTATAAATATTAAAGTGGATTGACTTACTGAACATATCATTTCTGATCTAATAGATATACCACTTTTCTTCTTAAAAAATGTTTTGAAACCACCAAACAGGAAAATATGTATAACAAAAGACAGACTTTTCCAGACCTTTTACTGTCCTTTTATGGAAAATAATTGTAGGCACTCTTGTCAACAATAAGAAAATCTTTATTCTCTTAAGTAGGTAAGAATATGTAACACCAATAACACTAGATTTTAATGTATATTTGCTGTTTTCAAACCCTACTCTAAATGTATCTTTTTGCTATATGTTTAGATTTATCACACACTGTTTTTAATTTCTTTGAAGTCAGTTTTTTGAAATGTATGAAGAACTTTAATTGGCATTTGCTACATGCAAAGGACATCTCAAAAATAGGTACAGAGGGATGTTTAATTAACGTGTGGAAGGAACAAGCAGTAGAAATTGAAACTGATTTCTAGACTTGGATACTTAACATATTTTCCTCATGGGATTATTCTGTATTTCATGATGACTTAACCAGGGGCTTTAGAGAGAGCATTATTTTTTTGAATACAATTTTCTTCAAGTCTTACTATCTTTCAATATCCTAATCCCTCTTCTCTTCTCCCTTCCATTAAATTTCGCTTATTTTGTACTGACCTTTATCCCTTGAAGTAACTCATCAATTTATAACTTTTCATCTTACCCCCATTTTTATTATTTGTCCATTTTTTAGTAATTACATGAGCATCTTGTCCTAAGTAGTACTAGAGAAATAGAATTTACTGCTATGCTCGGGATAGTAATTACTGCCTAATCTCTTGCTATGCAGTATAGCAACATTTTTACAGAATTCTTTTGATAAAATAATTCCCTACCAATCACCCATTTAGCATGATATTCATTGTGTTTCTGACTTTGATGTCTCAAAAGTAAAAGTAATGTAAAATCAATAAAACCACAGGTCTAGAGGTGACAGTTTTTAAATGAATGCTGTCTATTTCAGTCACTTAGGGAACCTCCTTTATGACTAAGACCTAGCAATAGTGTTGGAAATGTCCTAAGGGAAAGTACTATGCAATTAATTGAACTTCTTGGAACTTCTACCTTCTCTAAATTGCCTCACATTCCTTAAGGAATAAGGAATCCTGTTCCTTAGAGATAGATGTACAGCCCAAAGAGAGACATATCAAGTGTATCCTGTAGCTTTAGGAAACAATAAACTCACACTGAAAAACAGAGCAATTTTAATTGTTTAACAACAAAACTAAAACTGATGCGCATAAAAACTATTTGGTATTCATTCATTCACTCATTTATCCATTCAGAAAATATGTTTTGAGAATCTACCAAACAGAGTCTAGTCATTGGAGAGAAAATAAAAAAGATAAGAAGCTTTGATTTTGCTGTCATGAAGCATTTTAGAAGAGAGAGATAAGTAACAGTATCAGACAGTAATTAATGGTTGGAAATTATAACAGGGCAACAAGACAAGGAGTGTCAACAGGGACTGTTTTAGGTTGAGCAACCAGGGGACAAAGGCCAAGGTAGGTGTGAATTTGTTATGCTTGAAAAACAGAAGGGTGTCTGTATCTGGGCCCCAATATTAGAGAAGGAGAGAAGGGTAAAACGAGAGACTACAGGCTGATTGGCCTCATAGTTGAGTTGGCACTTTTTTTAAGTGCAGTGGGGACATATAGGAGGATTTGGAATTGTATATTATTGAAAATATTTCATAAAATTTATCATTTTATGTTCTTTTAATCAGCTATTATTAATAATCACACAAAAATATTAACATATGGAGTCATGACCACAAGAGATTTTCTTTTTTGCTTTTATTGTTGTATAGTGTTTTTTAAGTGAATATACTGTAATTTGTTTATTCATTGCCTATTTGAGAACACTTGAGAGATTTCTAGTTTTTAGTATTTTAAATAAAGATTCTATGAACATTCATGTACAAGATTTTTGTGCAGAATATATTGTCATTTCTATTGTTAAAACACTTAGGAGTGGAATTCCTGGGTCATATATTAAGTGTATATTTAACTTTACAAGAAGTTGCCAAACTGAAGCAACTGTAACTTTCACACTCTCACTAGCAATGTGTTAGAGTTCTGGTTGCTCCATATCTCCAAGGTATGCCTGTAGTTGCTAATGTCCTTTCATCAAATTCACAATCTTTTCTTCTATAGTGCCTGACCAGCTATCAAGGCCATCTAGTGAATTTTTAGTTCACTAGCTTTTTTTTCTACTTCTATAATTTTTATTTGGTTCTTTTTTTATATACTTTCCATTTATCTTTTCATTGTTTTATGTTTTCTTAAAATTTTAAACATAGGAATAACATTACCTGTTTTAAAATCCTTATCCTCTAATTTTGTCTTTCTCATTTCTAGATTTGTTTTTATTGCCTAGTTATGAGTTATATTTTCTGGCTTTTTTACATGTTAATTACTTTTATTGGATGCCAAATATTTGAATGATACATAATGGTTTTTCTGGAATGTTTTATTTTCCTTTAAAGAATGTTGAGTTTTGTTTTGGCAGGCAATTAATTGAGTTGCGGATCAATTTTGTAATTTTTAGGCACATTTTTAAGGCCCATTAGGAAAGGTATAGTATAGCCTTTACCTAAGACTAGTTTATTCTTTCTTTTAAGGCATTGCTTTTCTGGAATCTTAACAAAGTATCCTAAGTGTTCAACAATGTTTCTCCCTTTGGCTGGTCAGAGTTTTAACATCTCAACCATGTGTGAGCTCTGATCAATTTCTAACTTTTATCTCCCTGATACTTGTCCTATCTCCATTAATTGATCTTTTCTGGCTTGGTGAAGTGTTACCTTAATCATTTAATCTGGCATTCAGCCCAGTGCTCAAGGAAACTACTATACAGATTTTTAATCATTTTATCTAAGTAAATCCCTTGTTTTGTATCTTTTGCCTCACAAATTCCAGCCTACTTCAACATGATAATCCCTGATTTTGTGTCTACAGCTCAAAAGACTACTGCACTTCACTTGGCCTTCCTTCACTATCCCATCTTCTATAAATACTGACAAGCAGAAAGCTGTGGTGATTGTAGGGCTTACTTTGTTTTCTTTGTCTCAGGGAACATAATCCCATGTTTCTTTCTGTGCAATGTTGGAAAATGATTGTTGAAAGAATTATCCAATTTCCTAGTTCTTTGTGGCAGAAGGGCTAATGTGGAACAAGTTTTTCCATCATGTGCAAATGTTTGATAAAGAGAGTATACATTTTTTATATCTATTATCCATTAAGCCTTTGAAAGAGATATAACAGCTTAATTTTACATGTCCATATTAATAATGAATGACATGTTGCCATATTTTGCGACTATTTAAACTCAATAAACAATTTTAGTCTGAGTGTGATGGCTCACACCTGTAATTCCAACATTTTGGCAGGCTGAGGTGGGAGGACCTGTGAGTCCAGGAGTTTGAGACTAGCATGGACAACATAGTGAGACCCCCATCCCTAAAAAAAAAATTAAAAAATTAGCTGGATGTGGTGCAAGCCTGTAGTCCCAGCTACTTTGGAGGCAGAGGCAGGAGAATTGCTTGAGGCCAGGAGTTTGATGTTACAGTGAGTTATGATCTTGTCCAAAAAAAAAAAAAAAAAAAAAATTAAACCTCTACTCAGAAATTTTAAATTAAAAAAAAAT
>NW_016819681.1:174891-203334 GCF_001698545.2 Rhinopithecus bieti | reverse complement strand
AAAAAAAAAAAAAAAAAAATTAAACCTCTACTCAGTAATATTAAATTAGAAAAAAATGTAAGTTTCTCAAATCTTTTAGGTCATAGAAGAAAAAAATTTTGAGGACATCTGCATTAGAAGATATGAGAGCAATTCAGACAAGAGGTAATGATGTGTAGAGTGATGTAGAAATAATAATAATAAAAAAAGAAACGGGTTTCACATACAGTTTGGAAATACAACCAAATTCTATTTGTGGTATGAATGGAAGAACAGAATAGAATATTCTTTAATTATTGTGATGTCCCATGTTAGAATCTTTCTTTTGTATTTTATTATTTTAATTAAAAATAGGCAATGAATGTTAGAGAAAGGACACGTGGAATATTCAGATGTCACATTCTCCTGTGCTAAAGAACCAGAAAAGCATGCTATGTAATAACTTGTATAAATATTTAAATTAATAATTCACAAACTTATGAGATAATGTTTAAGTATTGGCTCATTCTTTTCAATCAATTTAGAATTCTCTTTCTTACCATATAAGAAGTGGCACTATTACACTGAATATGTAAGGTGCATGAATTAGTTACATATGATGAAAAGAATTTACTTTGATGTTAGTGTTTTCAAGACTTATAATATGTAGCAATAGTAAAATGCCTTGAGTTAGAAAGGGGATGTGACAGTTATATGCATGTGTATAACCCAAGTGTCAATATTACAGGCAACAACAGATAAGATGTTTGAGTGTGTTATATAATTCAGACATAGTGAGAGTGACCACGTAGACATAGTGCTTACACTGTTGATAAAACTCTAAGAAAGAAGTCTTACATAGGTTTAAGAAATGAAAATTTTAGTAGAAGATAATGTTCATGTTTATGGAATGATGGCTGTGTTTTAAGATAGAAGACTATGATCTCTAATTATCTATTCTTGACAAGTGTATGTGATGTCTGCTGGCATGTTTAGACTCTATGTAAGACGAGATAAAAGTAGCATTCTCCTTCTTTATGTGTTGGGTAGAATTCACCAGTGAAGCCATATGGTCCCGGACTCTTCTTTGTTAGGAGGTTTTTGATTACTGCTTCAGTCTCCTTACTAGTTAGATGACTATTCAGACATTCTATTTCTTTATGATTCTGTCTTGGTAGGTTGTAAGTTTCTAGGAATTTGTTTATTTATTTTAGGTTGTCCAATTTGTTGATGTGTAATTGTTCACATTAGTCTTTTTTGATTCTTTGTGTTTCTGTAGCATTCATTGTAATGTCTCCTTTTTACTTCTGATATTACTTATTTGAATCTTCTCTTTTTTTTTCTTATTTTAGCTAGATTATCAATTTTATCTTTTAAAAAACCAACTCAATTTTATTTATATATTTATTGTTTTTCAATGTTCTATTTCATTTATTTCTCTTCTAATCTTTATTATTTTCTACCACATACTCCAGAAATCCTATTTTGAATATTTATCCAAAATAATTGAAATCAGGATCTCAAAAAGATATGAGCACTCCCACGTTCACTGTAGCACTACTGACTAGCCAAACTGTGGAAGCAACCGAAGTTTTCATGGACAAACAAATGAATAAAGAAAATGTATATATACACATTGAAATATTATTTGTCCTTTTTTTTTCAAAAGGACATCCTCCAATAGTCTACATCATGGATGAACTTTGAGGATATTATGCTAAGAGAAATAAGTCAATTGGGCTAAGTGAAATAAGTCAGTCACAGCAGGACTGCGTAATTCACTCATATAAGGTATTTAAATAGCCACAATTATAGAAGCAGGAAGTAGAATGGTTGTTACCAGAGGCTGAGAAGGAGAAATGAGCAGTTGCTAATCAACAGATACAAAAATTGAGATATGCAAGAAGAAAATGTCCTAGAGATCTGCTGCACGACATGGTGCCTATAGTCAACAATATTTTACTGTACACTGAAACTTTTGTAAAAGGGTGGTCTCATGTTTAGTATTCCTACCACACACACAAAAATAAAGTAAACAAATTAGTGGCTGCCAAGTGTCAGGATATGGGAGAATATTGATCGCAAAGGAACAAGAGGGAACTTTCTAGGATGATGTAAATGTTCTATATCATGACTATGGTGGTGTTTCATGATTCTACTTACCAAAACTCATAAAAGTATGCACTTAAAATTAGTTTTTGAGGATATAAAAAATTTCTCAATAACACTGGCACACAGACACACCCAAAGGAGAGGAAACTGCAAAAATATTGTTATATTCAATTAACTACACTCATTATGTAATTATTTAATTCCCCTCTGTTTTAGTAATCTAAAATTTATCAAGAGGTTAAGAATATCCTAATCAGAATAAAACAATTGGATCATTAGAATATGTTGCTATTGTTCCTATCAAAAGCATAGAAATGCAATCATTCAGTTACTGGTGCAGCCTTATCAATGGATATATTTCTTATTTTAATTTTTTGAGATTGTGATAATAGATCAGAGCCTCTTTTTGGTCATATTTTCAAACTTTTTTAAACAATGGAACTCCAGCAACAACTGTTTTGAATATAGATAATGTGATGTGTTCAAATAACTAAAAAAGTCCTTTGCGTGTAGTACCTCTTTTATTCATTCAGGATTTTTGGTACCATGAGTCATAAAAATATATGACTCATCAAAATATAAATTCTTCCATGTTTCTACTGCTGAAAAATTGCTTTAGCATCTGGATTTCCGGAGGTGAAATCTTTGGCAGCTGGTATGGGATTAGAATTTAGAAATAGCTTCAACTGAAAACATTCAGATTGAAGCCCTGTAACACAAAAGTACCTCGTTGGGGCTTAAGAAGGCCTGGGTTCTTGCTTTTGCTTTACCTCTGACTAGTTATATGACATTTTTTGTGTCATAGATTCGTAGGATTAAGGAAATCAATCATGCCACTAATAGGTTATCAATTCTCTTTATTAACCTTTGTAAAGGACAGATACTATATTTTGGTCAGCAAGGTTCCAGGTGTCTGTGGCTTTGAGCTGTGATTTACACCAGATTCTAGCCTGTTAGAGGTGCTTCTCCTAGGTGCACCACTAAACCACTCCTTTGAGCCTTTCCCATTCTCTCTCTCTCTAAACCTAGGGCTTGTGCTGGGGATGGTTAATTCCAAGGAATCAGACTCAGGAAAACCTCAGTCATTTTCCATTCTCTTAGATTGCCCTCCACCACAATAATACTCTGCTGCTTCCTTCTTTTTCAGCAACACATCATAGACTTCTCAATCAATTTCTGATTTCTCATAAGCCTGGAGGAAAAGACTGCTTCACCTCTCAGCTATGGCAAAAGCCCTACAGCAATAATTGCAAACTCTGGGTACTTGCTTGAACTCCAAGACCATAGAAAAGATCAGGAGAACATAATTTAATAATTCAGTAATATCCCCAACTGTATTAGTTTATGAGAAAGTTCTTTTTAAAAGCACTACCCCTAACCCAACCTTAAGGAACTTTTGAGTAATTAAGGTATGGCCTGTACCACTGAAAGTGGGCAGATATGTAAAGATAAAAACGTAAAAAGCTATCAAATATATTTATTAGAATTGAGCAACTAGAGAAATTCCAAACTGAGAATAACCTCTCAAATGCTTTTTCAGATTCCTCCACTCTACCATGTTGGCCTGTTTCCCTAGCTGTACAGTTATATCTAAGACATCTTTCCACAGCAAAGACTAATATGTAATTGCAATTATTTTTCCAACTCCTGTGACCCAGATGGACACAGCCTACGTGTTCATTCAGACTTTACAGAAGAAATGTTCTCTGTATGTTACTAGCAGGCTCCGCAGCCTTCAGAAGTGTAGCGTATGTCTCAGCGTGAGCATGCTTTAAGTACTTTACACGTTGTGTAAAGCTACTTCACAGTTATTATTATCAACAAGATTAACTTATTTTTGCTCTAGGAGCCTCATTTTTCCATAGTCAGGTGTATTTTCTTAATCTGACATTGATGTAGAAATTGCAGTCAAGCCTTTAGAAGCTAAAGCCTTCTAAAGCTAACTCCTTTAGAAGTTAAAGACGTTGAGTCTTAGAAGCTCTCATTAACCACGAAAAATCAACTTGATTTCTAATAATCAAAAGACTTGATTTCTAATAATCAAGTCTTTTAAGCTTCCTCACTGAGCATCCTGATGTTATAATATGGCAAATATGGCTGAGGTTATTTGGGTGTTTCTTCAGGGGATGTATTTATACATCAGAAAGAACTTACAGGACTGTAAAAAAGAAAGTCCTTCTAGGAGGGATTGTAGTGTTGAAATGTTTTCTAGATTAAGTGGAAACTGGCATGGTTTGTTCAGTTTATCTTTCTAAAAAATAACAGAGAAAATTTATTTTTACTTAGAAATATCTTTATATCAGCTTAGGGAATAGATTTCCTATCTGAAAAGGGATTTAAAGAGAAGAAAGAGAAGGAGAAGAAGATTGAAAAATATAATAGCATTAGTTGTGGGAGCTGCTGTGTACTTGGTGCTTTTATGCCTAAGTTTATGCTACAACCAAAATTATCATTGCTATTATATTCCATTAGACCAAAAGTCACATTTATGCAGTTTCCTCCAGACAAATTTAAATCTCAACACTGTTTTTCTCCTTTATGTTTAATCTCAGGAAGCTCTATTCTATAAGAGGCAGCAAATTTGCAGCACAGACATGCAACCTGTAATCTGGCATTCCTAGAAGTAGACTAGAGAGTAAATGACAAATAATAGTTCTGACATTTTAACTCTTAAGTTACTCTCTTGAATAAAAAAGTTGCAAAGTAACTGTAAGACCTGTGTTAATATTTCTTTTCTCTTTTTTCTTTTTCTTCTCTTATTTATTTACTCATTTGCCTTTGTTCATGGTTTGGCAGTACATCAACACATGTTTTAAAGTGTTAGAAAAGCAATAGCTCTGTAAGTGAAACCAACATCTATAAAACCAACTCTAAAGTTCACCAAGATCTCTTAAATTATTTCAATGTATGCTATACACTGATACTTATATTTGTGAGGTTGAACAAGGGAACTCTGAAAAATTTCAGTAAAATTGATCGTGTTTTTTTGCCTTTCAAAACTAAATGAAAAACTAGCTTCAGGTAGAATGTGAACAATTTAGTGGTAGCTCAATTTTGCTGATTGTAACAAATTCCCTATAGGCCTCAATCTTTCAGATTTTAAGCATCTTGCACCAGGATAAACTTTAAAAATGATGTCATGGCACTGAATTTCGACCGAATGTTTACTATTCAAAACTTAACATCTTTCCTTTTGGTTTGGTGATTTATCATTTTAAAAGGCTTTCCCATTTGATTTTGTAATCAGAGAATGTTATCCTCCACTTGACACATGGGGAAAGTGAGCTTCAGACAACTTTAGCATCCAGGTTGCCCATCAAAATCCCCAGGAAAGCACCATCTATAATGTCTAATCAGCTGGTAAGCTAGAATAAAGCCAGTGATCTTCTGTTCTCAACTGAGGATATATTTCCTTTAATAAAAACACTCTTATGATATTGTATTTTGAAGACTGAAACAAAACCATAATAAAAAATAGTAACAAAAACCCTCCTCTCTTGGCATGAATTTCCTAATTTGTAAAACAAATATACTAAATCTTACTTGTCCTGTGTTGTCTACCACTCAGGGTTGTTTTAAGGTTAAATTACATAACATAGTGAAAATCCCATAAAATGTATGTTAAATATCTGCAAGTCTCCCATCTCTGCCAGGTATCATCCTTGTAAATTCCAACACAATTCCTAGAACAAGACTTTCTACTTTTTATGTGATGCATTACTTTCTATGTTATTTTATATTTATTTATGAATGTATCTTATCTCCCTACTAGAGTTCCTTTCGTGCACATTCTATGTCTGTTTCAACTTTGTTCCCCAGCAGGAAATGAGATGCTTTGAATGGAGTGGTTGATCACTAGAATAAAAGAATGAAATGTTCTCCCCTCATCTGGAAGATACCATGGTACCACCTGGGACTCTTTGAATTGTTTCTGTCGAAGTTCATATTAAAATAACTCTTTCATTAAGAATTCACCATCTGCTGGGTTTCATTTCTTTTCAAAATTGGTAATGACTTGATTATTCCCCTTTATCATATTCTGACTTTAATGCATGCCTGCTATTGATAATTGCTTGGTTCTATTCATTTTTGTATTCCTGAAGTGCCTAGTACAGTATCCTCTATATTTTAATAGCTCAATATATTAATAAATTTTAGTTGGATTAACATATAAATAGATGTTAGTAATTGTTACCAACCTTGAATCAGAGTCTACCTCTCACGTGCTTGGGCTACAAAGCGTGATAGATATGACTTTGTATCTCCTGAGCCAACTTTTCTAAAGTGGACAAGAGGCTTACATTTCTCTTAGGCTGAAACATATTCTCAGGGATAATTCAAATGGTCTGGATAATTCCCCTGGTCCACTAATGTCCCATTGGTGACCTTCTTGACTAGGATGATAAGACCCCCAACAAAGAGCTAAGTTATAAAGGAGCTAAGGTTAATCTCCTGAGTGCTTCTACCTGCTGGTTCTTAAACCTTTCTTCCCCAACCCAAAAGTTCAATGTCTTTATACTGTCTTCTAACTGCTCAGAAAGCCCCATACAATGATTGTCCTGTTCGGCTTGTCTTGAAATGAGACAAGATCATTCTCTTGCAATTACCTAAGAACTACTCTCCAGGATAAACAGTTTCCAATAAAAGCCAACTCCAGCTTCTAAAGAATCTCTTCTTAAAAGCTTTTATGCTCAACTATTTCAAATAAGGACCAAGCTTTTGCTCTAAACTATTTCAAATAAGGACCAAGCATTCTGCATGTAATGCAGTGCAATTTGAAAGAGAATAGATTTTCATAAGTGCGCCAACAATGTCTGGCAGAATACCATTTATTTGACATAAATGGAAGAGACCAAAATGATGTTATTTTGAATTCTGCTTTTAGAAATGGCCTTATCAAAATAATTTTTCTGCATCAGCTTAACTGCTGTTTGATAGCACATCAAAGGTAGAATTAACCAAAGCTGAAAGTATTGGACTTCTCTACCATTTTGGCATTCAAAAGGTGATGGATTGACTGCGTCACTGAATTAAATAAGAAAAGGCTTTCATTCCACTTACAAAATTTTACAACAAAACAGAAATTTGGATATAAATTCACATCCTCAGACCAGTATGTAAACAACCATCCCAAAGATCTAATTGCAGGGTTACTATTTAAAAGCATCGCCATGACTATCTGTGATGGCCCTAGAGAGCCTATGTCGACCAAATTGGGCTTGAAGTCATCTTTCATGATTATCAATCACTGGCCTTTCACAAATGAGTCAAATGCAATTCATAACTGCTGGATTCAAGGTGGGGGAAATTCACACAGGCAATAGGAATCAGATCTGATAGAAATCAAATCTCAGGCCAAAATTCATTCTCCTTCCCTTCCCATCTTGCTCCTTTTTCTCCCAACTTCCTAATAGCACATACATTCAAAATGAGAGGTATTTTAAATTGCATTTCTATTATTCTGGAGAGTAGCCGCTCCATCAGCCTGGGATTCAGAGCAGAGCAGAATCCAAGTGATTTGCAACATTGAGAAAAAATTATATATTGAATTATTATTGATAGCATAATCAGTTATCTGTCATTGGTTTTTCATCTGAAAGAGAAAGCAGCCCTAAAATAATACATAGTTTTAAAGTAAACAAAAAAAATCTAAATTTTAGAAGTGATAAAAAATTATACAAATATATTTTCAATTATATATATACTCCATTATATATTCATACAAATACATTTTCAATTATAATAGTATATTCCATTACATATGTGTGTATATATAATAAAATTCTTTTTCTGAGGTCGTGACTTGTTGGAGAAGAGTGAAACCAAAAAATATAAAGGCAAAGAAAAATAATGTATGAATTGTGAATTTACACACTTTAAAAATGTTATAACAAAAATACGTCAAAATTAAGCCAATAAAGTCAAGGTCTTCATAAATAAAGTAAAAAGATAAGTAAAATGAAAAGTTTGTGTAATTTGAAAGAATTATTCATACTTATTCTTGTATTTAATAACTTAAGTATTCAAAAGAACCCCTAAAATGACAAGAAAATAAAATGGAAGTGATTCAATGGACATAAATAGGCTATTCACAAAATTGGAAAATTTTCAACCTTATCAGTGGTCAGGATAATACAATTAAAATGAAGAGCTATTATCATTGTGTTCATAAAATTAGCAACACTTACGACTTGTAATCTGGAATACTCAGTGGGAAGGTAAGTTAATACAGTAGTCTGACTTTTTCTTCAAATGAAATGTTCTTTGATTCAACAATGTCAATTTTGGGAATTGATCTTAGGAGAATTCAAAGGATCTCAGCTTACAATTATACATAAATGGATATTTATAGCAACAAAACCTTGGAAATAATCTGAGCATCCATCAATGCAGGAATAATTGAATAAATAATGTGCATCTATTTTTTATATTTCTATGAAGCTGTTAAAGAGAAGGAGTTAGGTCTGTTATCACTGGTCTGTAGGGATGTCCACGATGTGTATTTTAGTAAAAAACACAAGCTGCAGAGTAGTATACATAGTAGGTGACATCATTGTTCTGAATGTCCTTGCTTCATTGCCTTTGACTATTCTTTTCTCATGAAACTTGCTAACAATCTCTTACCATCTATATGCCTAATTCTTCCACATTCATATTCACCAGAAGCCTCAGTTTATCAGGGAAACTAAATTGACCAACCCAGATTGGATACATATCCACTACCTGTGCCTCCAGTTTATCCTGAGCAGACATTTATTCAACTCTTTCTTTCTTTTTGACAGCAAACTCTTTGAAGCCAGGGATGATTTATCTCATCTCAGCATTCCCAACATAGTATGTATATGTAGTGATTGACATAAGGGGGTAATTTATCAAAGTTTTTTGAATGAATGAAAAAAGTATGGTCCAACCGCATTCCAAAAGCAAATGTATAAATAAATAATGGTAGAGTATTAGAATTGGATGGAAACATCACCAAATACTGAAGAGTGTCATTTACCAAGAGCTTTAATACTGAAGCAATGGTATCCAGCTTATGGGTCACCAAATCCCAAATACATTCATATGCCAACATTGGCTAAAAACAAGCCTTTCTTGAAAATTCCCAGTTGCCCATAAAGCACAAAATCTTTAGAATTGTGCATACCATTATTCTTGTGTTGGCTAAAGGTTGAGCACTATTCAACTAGACAAAAGGAAGGAATGTAGTATCGACATGAAGATATCAGGGAATAGGAAGCATGCTATCTTTAAAAGAACGGTTATATCCCTTACAAAGCCCTCTGAGGATGGAAAAGTAACAGTGATACCACTTGCCTGCAGCTCTTCTCCATTCTGTTTTAATTTTAGGTCTTTGAAGTCTGAATTTGTCTTAATTGTTTGTTTCTATGAGGGTTAAGTGAGCCACATCTTACTCCATGTCTTGCATGTGTAATACTTACATTCTACTTTTAAATGCATGTATACTCTCTGTAGTCACTGAAATACAAATTCAGTTTCAAACATCATTGAATTCACTTAGGCTTTTGATTATCTGTACCTTCTCAAAAAAGATGCATATAAAAAGCAAATTATTATGAAAAGAGGTTATCACATTCTTCTTTTTTTCACTTATCACAGGGTCCTCACACCCCAAAATGTTGGAAAATAATAACCTGAATATAAAACAGTATAGGCACAAGCATCAAACAACATGTTTATCTGAACATAATTGAGAGAGATTTGCAGTCCCGTGTAAGGCTGTTCTCTCTCTCTGTCTTTAGGTGAACAGTTAGAGACAATTTCTGACCCCTCCAGTAGAGGGAGACCTGGAGATCAGTTCTGGCCAGTAATACATGTGGGAGTAATGAGGGTCAAGTGCAGGTCAGGCATTTAATTGCTGGTATGTGACTCTCCAAGGATCACTTTTTCCACTGCTACAGCATCTGGGAAATGTTCCAAATAATGGCTGTTCTGTCAGCTGAGTCTTAGAGTGAAGGCATAAGTGATGCAGTCTAGGGTTGGAGCTGACCCGTAAAGATCATTGTGTAGGGCAAGAAATAAATCTTTACTCGTATAAACAACTGAAATTGTTGGCCTGTAGTTATCACAGAAAAATCTAGCCTCTCTTGCCTAATAGAGTTTCTGCTATTTGAGTTTTTCTTGGGAGATATTTAATTACAACAATTGACTTTTAATTGTACCTTGGAACTGGACATAGTTTAGGAAAGCGAGAGATTTTAGAGCAGAAGAAGCTAGGCGCTGAAGACTGGTTATACTGGTTTAGTCATTCTTTATGATGAGTTTGTAGGAGATGATGAGCTTCTGGACTGTGAAATCAAAACCATTTTTGTTGCTGGTGTTTCACTTAGCTAACTACTCCTGAGAATTTCATAATAGCAGATTTTAAAATGTAGTTGGTTAATTAACTGGCTGTTAACAATTATGTGATGATACTAAAAGAATGGAAGTGACTAGTTTTCAGAAAAGGCCATAGAGCTTAATGATTAAGGGTCAGGCTTGGAGTTAGAAAGACCAAGGACAGAATTTTGACTTTGCGTTTATAGCCATTTGATAATCGTTAATTACATTAATTAAAGATTATCTTTCAATAATCTGTAATTATTATTAAATAATAATCTTTTTATCTTTTTAGCCACAGTTGCCCCATTTATCCAATGTGAATTGTAATAATAGAAAGTGCATAGACTGCTATAAGCATTGACCAAAAAAATATGGAAAATGTTTTATATGTTCCTATGGTTATTGTTTAGTTTATGGTATTATTATGAGCAAGTTATATCACCTCTAAGAAGCATGTTTCTCACACTTTAACATCTCTGAAATTAAGACACCTATTAAAATTGGTGATACTTTATAGTTACTGGATGATACACAAATTAGCATGTAACTTACAATAGATGGCATCTTAGATTTGAAGAGACAGGGTTGTGATAATATTATTAACAGAGTTTCTAGCTAGGTCTCATTTGAGCATCACAGATAGGTAAGGCCAGTGTGCTATCCTTCAAACATAAAAATATATGACCTTCCAGAACTTCTCCTTTCCATCACTTTGACAATTGACACTCAAAGCCCCTATTGTTTTTTAGTGGCTGTTGGGAATTTTCTTCCTAGTGCCTTAGAGTGTTAGTGTGATATTCTAGGCATAAAGGTCTTCTAGCTGAACTAAAAACACTCAGACAGGAAGACTGGCCTCTTCATTGTTGACTTACATCTAAATGCATTATGACAAGTTCTGGAAGCTGTTCACAAACAAGATTCTGACTGACCATCACCTTTGTTTTTAGCATATATACCATACGTAACTATACCTATCTCCCAGATCCTCCAAGTACCTGTCTTGAAAACTTTCCCTGACATATTTGAGCTTCTCAATAGCATTTTACACATGCTTATCACCTGCATTGTCTCCACAAGCAATCTTCTTGAATTTTCCATATTACCAAAACGATGAGAGCCAACACAAACCAATTGTGTAACAACACTCATTCTTCTAAACACTATTCTTCTGTGTTACTCCAGGAATTCATTGTTAATCTTCATAATCATGCCATTAAGGTTGTCACTCTTAATGTGCAGTTATGAAGATCGAAATGCTTTGAAATAAAAGGAATAATGTAGGCCCAGAGGCTCCACAAAACCTGGGATAAGTATGAAATGGTAGACTGCATAATGGCCACAAAGTCCTCCCTTTCCCTACTCACACTCATTTGCAATATTATTTTACTACTCCAGAGGTGGAGTCTATTTCTCCAACTTTTTTTTTTTTTTTTTTTGAGATGGAGTCTCACACTGTTACCAGGCTGGAGTGCAGTGGTGCTATCTGGGCTCACTGCAACCTCCACCTCCCGGGTTCAAGCGATTCTCTTGTCTCAGCCTCCAGAGTAGCTGGGACTACAGGTGTGCGCCACCACACCCAGCTAATTTTTGTATTTTTAATACAGATGGAGTTTCACCATGTTGGCCAGGATGACCTTGATCTCTTAACCTCATGATCTGCCCACCTCGGCCTCCCAAAGTGTTGGGATTACAGGTATGAGCCACCACACCTGGCCTCTCCAACCTTTTAAATCCAAGCTGGTATTCTGACTTGTTCTGAACAATAAGTTGCAGAAAACATGTCATCCAAATTCTAAAATCATGCACCTTTTACGTGTACTCACTTGGAACACTACCCTGAACCCACCATACCATGAAGAAGACTGGGTTATAGAAAGAGAGGCCTAGCCATCCCAACTGCACCATCTGACTCCAGACCCCTATATATGTCCCAGCTGAAAACAGCTACATGAGAAAACCCAGGTGAGATTAGCACAAGAACCTTGCAGACAACCCACCATACTGCTAGACATAGTAAATTGCTGTTGTTTGAAGACACTAAATTTTGAACGGTTTTTATACATGGATCAATGACTGAAAGAAGTCAAAGGCTTTCAACAGCTAGAATAGATTTCTCTGAATTAGAGTCTGAAAGAAGGAGGGAGGCCTGTAGGGAGAAATTTGGCAATGATACATTAAAAAAAAAGTTTCACTTAGCTTTGTTTCTGTCACTCCAATGCTAGCATCCTATGAAAGAATTTATACTTTCAAGAGCTTTAAAGATGCATAGCTTGAATTTTTTACAGCCCTTTTTATGAAGCCATCAGAAAGTGCATTTCAAACAGGTTTCATGTTTCTCCTTAAAGAGTTCTCATACTGTGACATATGGTGACAGGATCAGCTCAAGGAGTGGGAAGAGAAGAAGAGTGGAATAAACCAGATGATTATTCCCAGTTCTCCCCATTCTAAGATATTTAAGTTGGGGTGGGTCTACAGCAGTGTCAGCAAACTACCTTATATTTTTGTACATTGTGAGGCGAGAATGTTTTTTTACATTTGTTTAATGGCCAAAAGAGAAAATAAAAATAATCATATTTTATATATGTAAAATGTATATAAAATTCAAATTTTAGTGTCTATAAGTAAGTTTTATGAGAACACAGCCATGCTCTTTCGTTTGCATACTATCTGTGGTTTCTTTTTGGGTACAACAGTAGAGTTGAGTAGCTGTGATAGAGACTGTGTGCAAGCCTAACGTGCTTATTATCTGGCTCCTTACAGAAAAAGGTTGGCAACTTTTGTTCTAGGATGGAGATTTGAGGATTTTTTTTAGGTCTCTGTAATGTGTTATATCCCATGGTAGTATTTGTGAATCCATAAATAAACACACACAGCTGACCATCTCAACCTCACTCTCACAGTCCTCATATCTTGTTTGTTGAATATGCAGAAGTGTAAAGGTGTCTATGTCCTAAGTTTGCTTAGGGGAAGAGATGAGGGGAAGAGAGAGCTAGAGAACAGTAGATCAGAGTAAGTGTTTGATGATACTTTAATGGAAAAAGTGACACTAAAATGATTTAATGCCCTTCCATATTTGTGTTTTTCTCTTGGTATCTCTTTCTAATAACTTTTGTTTATAGATCACAGCAGTTTTTGAAGAGCCAGAAGACTAAACAACAAACAGCATTAGCCTTAAAAATAACTTTTTTTCTTTCCAATTTGCTTCCATAATCTGCAATTAAAAGTTCTGCAAAAGAAGTTACTGTAACAGTGTACCTAACAACAGATAAATTTTGAAAGTGCTGGGCATAATTTTCTTTACCTGTCTGACCTTCATGGGCACCCAGACATTTATAGACTATTTGCTTGTCACCTTAACTCGAAATGGCATTCTTATTGAAGCACTTTACGATTTTTAAAAATCATATTTGGAATCTATTAATAGACTTTGCCTCTACAACAAATGAGGGATTATGGAATATAATCTCAGAATCCCAAATTGAAAGAGACATTTAGTTAGAGGGACAATTATTGGTAGGCCTAGAATAATACTTTTGGTTTTTCTGGAAATGACACACCATTAGTTATGAAATGGAGGAATGTAAAAGGTATCTTCTTTCTCTATAACAATACAATTCCAAGTATAATTTCTGGCTTACCAAGAACCTTTTCAAGTAAATACAAAATCTTCCCTCTTTTAGGCTACATGCCTCTTTCTCCATTTTTAAAGCTATTTTCTATTAGAACATATGCTAAGATTTATTATTTGTGCCTTTATCCTTGGTGAACATATGTATTTGGTTTAGTTTTTTTTTTTTTAAGTAGTATCACTTTGATCCACCCTCTGAATCACATGTGTTTACCACATTCCTGAGAAGACTATGAGTATTTCAGCAGGGAACATTGTCCAACTGGAGAATTTTGGAGGCAACATATGTTCTCATAACAATTTTCTGGAGGGAAAACCGTCCTAAGCAAATTTTATAATGGAAGGATTGTGAGCCATTTGCTATGTACTTGCATAGTATCTATTTGGTACTAAGAACTACATTTATTTTTGCTGCTTTTCTCCAACTTAAAAAAAAAACAAAACAAAACAAAAAAACAGTAAGCAAACTGTACATAGCCTCACTAGTTTTTCTCTTTCCTTCTTAGCTGTTGAGCATCTCTTGGTTTTTGATTGATTCTCACATATGATACTACCTTTAGTAGATCTGAATTTAAATAATAACTAAATTTTGGTGAATGTGTGTTTATTGAGGGTCATGACTGTCTACCAATAAACCAGTGAGTTAATTTAGGGCTAGAGCTGTTCCTAGCACTTGCTAGGTCAGTGTATGTATTAGTCCATTTTCACACTGCTATAAAGAACTACCTGAGACTGGGTAATGTATAAAGAAAAGGGATTCAGTTGACTCACCGTTCTACACAGCTGGGAAAGCTTCAGGAAACCTACAGTCATGGTGGGAGGTGAAGGAGAAGCAAGCACCTTCTTCACAAGGGGGAAGCACCACACTTTTAAACCATCAGATGTCATGAGAACTCACTCACTATCACAAAAACAGCACGGGGAACTGCCCCAAGATCCAATCATCTCCCACGAAGTCCCACTCGCGACACGTGGGGATTACAATTCAATATGAGATTTGGGTGGAGACACAGAGCCAAACATTATCAATCTGTCACTTAGGATATGCGTAAGTAACAGAAAAGATGAATAAAAATTGTTCTTTTAAAAAATGAAGCTTTTCATTGGCTCACTTAACTGGGAGTACAAAGGTAGGGTGAAGCTCAGTGTTATTTAATTCAACAGGTCAGTGATAACCATGTCTCTAATTTACAGTCCTAACCTGAAGGGGTGGCCTGCCCCTCCACACTTGTGGGTGTGTTAGGTTGGGAAACGAAAGACCTTGAAAAAGGAATAAAACACAGAACAAAGTGTCAGAGAAAGAAAACGGGCCCAGGGGACCGCGCCTCATCTTACAGAGGACCCACGCCCGCAAAAAAACCGGCCTCGGAGTTCCCTTAGTATTATTGAGACATCTTAGCATTAAAAGGATAAGGGAGTGCTGGACAATAGATTATTGTAGGGGGAAATCAGCAGTAAGACATATGAAAAAAATCCTGTAATATGAATAATTTTAAAGGAATAACTGTGCCTGAGATGTATAGTGCGACATCCCATAAACCTTTTAGCAGTATTGCCCCAAGATGTCCCACTTTATTCCTAATGGCGGTTTCTCCTCACTCCGTAAGCAAGGCACACAATGGGTATTACCCGGAGATGTTCCATAGCCCAGGGAGGGGCAGGAGACAAATGTTTTTCTCTTTCTTGAGATTAAAGAGAATGGTGATGACCTTTAACCATAAGCAGCCTTTAGGCACTTGTTTAACAAAGCACATTTTGCACCGCCCAAAATCCTTTTAACCTTAAGTCACCACAGCACATGTCTCTTGCAAGGACAAGGTTGGAGGTAAGGTCACAGATTAATAGCATCTCAAATACAGAACTAAATGGAGTCTTCTATGTCTACTTCCTTCTGTATAGACACAGTAACAGGCTGATCTCTCTCTTTTCCCCACACTAACCTTTATCCTGAAATATCACAGAATCAGAGCTGTAGGATTCTTCCTTATTCACATTTTATGAAAGAAAGAGGATACACCTAAAGTCTTTTCCAGATAAGCAAAACAGAACTTTCTAAGAAATCTTGAACAAATGGTTTCCTTGGTCAAATTATGGTACATATCTATTCCTGAGCCACATCTTTCTTAGGGGGATGGAGTTTTGCTGGTTAGACTTGGAGCTGCATATGAGGACATGAGGTCAGCTCTGAGTCTCGTGGACTGGGTGGGTATTTGAATATAACTAGGATACTTCAGAAAAGAAGGAGAAGGGAATGAATGGGGGTAAGCAAACACCAGTGTCCACTTCAGCCAGCTATGTGTGTGTGAAATAGAATGAAAATTTGATGTTGTAGAACTACCTACTCCCTTTTTTTCTTATTGTCCACTTTTTTAAACTATCAAAGGTCACATATATAAAATATTTTATGTGTATTAATTTAGTTATCACCATAAAATAATGCTAAAAGGAGTTTTTAACATTTTCAATTAAAGAACTCTTCTAAAATAACTTTATCTTTTAAATCATTTCAAAAATGACTACACTAGCTAGCATATTCAAATGCATGTCATCATTGTATGCTCCCTTTAGTCTAGGCTTAGCAAATACAAACCATTGTTTAAGTCAATAATTACATGGAAGATAGATTGTATTTTCCCATTTTACAGATGAATAAAATGAGCCAGGGAGATTAATTGATTGGCTTCTTGTCCTTCATTTACTAGATTATAGAGCGTAGCATTTGATTCCAAGTCTCCTGCTCTTAAGCCTGATTTTCTAAATTATTTTGTTTCCTGGAGCTGTCATACGAGTTATTACAAACTGAATGCTTTAAAACAACAGAAATTTACTTTCTCATAGCCCTGAGAGTTAGAAGTCCAAAATCAAGTGGTGGCAGGGCCACACTTTCTCTGGAGTGGGAAACCAGGAAGGTTTTTCTGGGGAAACCACTCCTGGCCTCTTCTGGATTCTGACGACTGTTGGCAATTTTTGGCTTATGGCCACAACTCTCCACCATGTGCATCGTGTTCAACCTTCCCAACTCTCTTACAAGATACATGTGATTGCATTTAGGGTCCATCTGGATAAAGCAGGGTAACCTTTTTCTCTTAAGATCCTCAATTTATTCATATCTTTTGCCATACAAGGTAATATTAACACTTTTGCCATATGAAGTAATAATAGCAGATTTCAGAGACTGTGATGTATACATAACTTTGGGGCCAACTTTCAGCCCGCTAAGTATACCATTCTAAACATCTGATTAAAAGAAAACTCAATAATACAGGATTCTTGCCTTTCTTGATCTCTGCAGTGTTTCTAGTATCCAACAGAACACAGTATCTAGTACAGTAGGTACTCAATAAACATCTGTTGATAGATGAATGAATAAACACATCATGATGTGGGAGTGGAAAGTGACATGACACAAGTAGGATGGGCTCTACCATTGGAAAGAAGCTGTGGGTGAAGAGCATAGTTGAGAAAATAAGATTGATTTTCATAAGATATTTAGATATTCTCATAAAAAGTTTTTGACCACAGGTATATCGTTAAGGGGAATCAGTGAATGAACTGAATATCTGGTGCATGGATCTTTTTCCTTTTGTGGGTATTAAGCAGAAGAAAATATGAAAAAGAGTAGAGCTCATAGAATCAGGTAAACTTCAAATCTGGAAGGACCTGAAATGTCTAGTACGACTTCACACCCAATAACAAATGACCACACTTGTGAAATGGTGACAGTTTCCATTTAAATGCCCAAGAGTGCTGAGGATGGCATGACCTTACCGTTCAGCCCGTTTTGTCATTGAACTGATCCAGGAATGTGAAGTTGAATAATGCAAAATTTCAGATGTGTTTACCAGTTACACAGGGCATTGTCTAGGGCAGCGATGACCTTAAAGTTTGGGAGAGGTTCCCAGAAAAGGGAGCACAACTCCCCATATTAAAACTTTCTGTAATTATGAGGGGCACCTGCTTTCCTGATCCATTAGCGTGTATGACACCCTATTAGCTAGAAAGGAATTTCTACTCATAAACATACAGCAAGCAGTAGCAATTTTCAAATTATTTGTTTTAAAATGTTCAATGTTTATTATAAATCCTTAACAAAATGTGAATGAGTCTAACATATAAACTGCTTAAAGGCAGGTGACAATATAGAGATGTGTTTATTTTCTGTAAGACTTGTTGCATTCGAGGAAATGCTATAATTTTTTAATTTTTATCAGATCTTTTAGAAATGAAAGTAGATGTGAAGATAAACAAATAAGGCACACAGTTTATTAACATATTCAGTATTGTAAAATTTGTTACAAATAAAAAGATTTTAAAAATATGAGCTTGAAGGAGAGACGAGAGAAATATGTGGAGAACAAATTATTTAAACAACATTGTCTAGAAAATTTATTGAGTCGGTTTTTAATGTTTCTATAAGTAAATCTGGAATGGTATGCAAGTTAGTTAAAGGGATAGTGCATTTTAATGTCAAATGTTTGTATTTTTAAAGCACATTTATTAGCCCATTTCTCATAAGATGTTTAAGTATAAATATATGTCTCTAAGCTTCTTTTAATATTTTCAAACTGCAGCTCATTTTGATATCAGTACAAAGTCATGTAATTTTAAAGATAAAATAGCCAAAATACATGGTGAAATCTATCCTAACAATCCAGAATTGATCAGACTCAGTTGTCTGGCCCCAGTCAAATGTGGCTTATGAGGGAATGTGTACATGTTTATCCAGTAGAAGGGAAAGCAATCTGTCTTCCCAGTGCTCAGAAGAACAGTGGAGGGTTCCAATTATCTATGCTTCTACAAGTTCGGTTCATGGATATAGTAGGGGTGATTTAAACTCAGTAAATATTGATTGAATGAATGAGAAGTTAAGTGGGACGGATGACCTTTGAATGAACTGTAGAAAGGTCTGAGTTTAAGTTCGAGCACCGCCACTAGCTTGGAACAAAGCTGAGGATTTCTTATTCTCAGTCCAGAGATGATTTGTCAAGAGCAATTTGTCACTGAATCAATTAACTATGAAAGGGTTGAACAAATGTAAAAGAAAAGAAACAACACTTTTGATTACCTACTGTGTTCTTGCCACAATACTTTGTATATATTTTCCTTCCCACCATAGCATTCCTGTGACGTAAGTGTGATTTCTGCTCCTCTTCCCTTCAAATGAGGTTCATAAAGACTGAGTACTGGAACAGGGAAATTTTGAAGGGAATGATAGAATATAAGAAAAGGACATTCCAGGTAACAAAAAAGAAACAATTTTAAGTAAAATGTTTTACAAAATTATTGAATTTTCCTCTAAAACAACCTTGAATGTTGATTTATTTCAATGAGAAATGCCAAGAAAACATTTCCTCTCATGTTTACATTCAGTCTCCAGTCTCACTGGGTACATAAACTCTGAAGCCCTGGAACCTGACTCATTTGGTTTTCTTCACTTTACTTTTGAAATCCAAATACTAGTTTTTAACAGAATATCTTATTCACCAACTTTTAAAGCCAACTTATGGTATGACACCCTTCAGTGAACTTGGGTGAATAAATTGGATCAATGGCATGAATGTTTTCCTCTGGATGCACACCAGGGTTTCTGTCTACCCCAAGGCAATGGCAAACATGGACATGCTTATTTTCTGTTTTTCTCAAGACTACAAGGTTTCTTTGTACACTGCAAGCAAAATTTCCAGACACAAACATTTGCCAGGGAAAAGAAATCACAACAAGGAACACCTATTTAACATTTGACAGGCACATTCCACAACTCTACTAATAAAGATACTGTGAGACAGATGTGGTCTAGAGGTCAATCTCATCGTGGCTAGACAAGGGAAGGGAAGGAAAGAAGGAAAGAAGACAAACACCAAGTAAGAA
The DNA here is from genome assembly GCF_001698545.2 of Rhinopithecus bieti. Taxonomy (NCBI): domain Eukaryota; kingdom Metazoa; phylum Chordata; class Mammalia; order Primates; family Cercopithecidae; genus Rhinopithecus; species Rhinopithecus bieti. The sequence goes on along the minus strand of NW_016819681.1, from coordinate 183,425 downwards.
TTGCTAAGCAAATACAGTCCTGGCTACAGAATCAATTCAATAGCAAACAACCAACAGTACAAATAATACATAGGAGGCTTTCCCAGCACACCTAATATGGCATCAACTAAGATGGTTACAGGAGTTTTATACCAGAGGAATATAAATCTATGCATGTCTACCCTAGGATGGTGACAGCTATGTCAACACTGATAACATAACAGATCAATGTAATCAATTCATCCAAACAGCTCATCAACTCAGTTAATCAAATATCACTCAAAGCAACTTCTTGAACAAATAAACTAGGATACAATCCCAAAATACTCATGCCAGTAATACATGTACATAACAGACACAGTGTCAGTTTGGTGAATATAGAGATGAATTTTTACTAGAGTAATTAGAAGCTTAAATGCAAGTCTTTTCTTAGATACCTCTCAAATGTCTTTTTTTTTTTGGACAGAGTCTCACTCTGTCACCCAGGCTGGAGTGCAGTAGCGATATCTCGGGTCACTGCAACCTCTGCCTCCTGAGTTCAAGGAATTCTCCTGTCTCAACCTCCTGAGTAGCTGGGCTTAAAGGCACCTGCCATCATGCACAGCTAATTTTTGTATTTTTAGTAGAGATGGTGTTTCACCATGTTGGCCAGGCTGCTCTTGAACTCCTGACTTCAAGTGAGCCTCCTGCCCCGACCTCCCAAAGTGTTGAGATGACAGACGTGAGCCCCATGCCAGGCCAAACTCTAAAATATTAGGTTCATGCAAAAGTAATTGCAGCTGTTGCCATTGAAAGTAATGGCAAAGACCACAATTACTTTTGCACCAACCTTATATATTTCAATAATTTAGCATCTCCCCCAGTGAAAAGCCTAATTCACGACACCATCTAACCTGCCTGGGCTACCGCAACCACTCCTCCCAACTTGTCACACTACCACCAGCTTGACCCTTTACAGTTCACCACTTTAACAAGAAAAATCATCTTCTCAAATGATAAATCATATTATATCTTCACCTTGCTTAAGATTCTCCTTTGCTTTCTCTTCTAATTTGGATAAAATTCAAACTTTTCATCATGACCTGCACAAAAGTACATGGTCAGAGCGCATCCCTTCTCTCACCCTGTCTCTGCCACTCTAAGCCACTACAATGGCTTTTTTCTGTCCCAAAGCAGCCAAGTGTGTTAACAATGCTGGGCCTTGCACTTGCTGACCCTTTCACTGAGAAAGCTCTTTGCGTCCTTCTTATTAATTGGATCTCAAGTCTCATATCTCAGAGCCTTTCTCTGGCCACCTCTAATAAAATAGCCACTCCTTTCCACACCCAATTACTCTCCTTTGCCCTTTAAAAATGTTTTATAATATTAATTCCTGAAATTATACAATTTATTAATTTACTTACATATTCATTGTCATCCCTGGAAAAGGTAAAATTCCTTGCCCCTAGAAGGATCATGCCTCCTCCAGAAAAATGTCAACATTCTAATCCTTGCAAATAGCTAATATATTATTGGCAAAAGGGGATTTGAAGATGTGATTAAGTTAAGGACCATGAGATGGGAAGATTATTCTGCATTATCCAGATGGGCCCTTCTTTAAGGGTCCTTGTAACAGGGAGACAAGAGGGACAAAGGCAGTAAAAGGAGACATGAGGATGGAACCAGAGTTTGTACTGATGTGCTTTGAAAATGGAGAGAGGGGCAGTAAGCCAAGGAACAGAGGTGGTCTGTAGAAGCTGTAAAAGGCAAAGAAATTAATTGTCCCCTAAAAGCCTACAGAAAGAACCAGCCTTGCCAACACCTTGAATTGAGTGCAGTAAAACTAGTTTCAGACTTCCGACTCTCAGAACTGTAAGATCATAAATTTGCATTGTTTGAAGTCACTAAGATTGTAGTAATTTGTTGGGGTAGCAATAAGAAACTAACAAAGATGGTTTATTTCTGTTCTCTGCTGAATCCATCCTATCCATACCTGCCTGACACATCGTAGGTAGCCAATAAATATTTGTAGAACAAATGATAAACCACATGCCAAAGTGTCCTTATGGGAAGACATAACTGTCAAAATGATGTAGGTTATAGGTGAGTAAAACTACAATTATAACTCCCACTTATTTTAAAATCTACAAAATCCCCTGCCCCCTTGTCTTTTGTTTATTTCTCTAATGCGCACCAAAATGTAGTAAAACCTATATTTATTACATCATTCAGAAGATGTTTAAAATGTGACTTATTTTAACGTCTACCTTTACTGAAAGCTATGAACACCTATTTCCCTGAAACTGACATTCAAAGATTTCCTGTTCAAAATGAATATATGTGACTATATGACCACGAACTTCTCAACACAGATGAACATATTAGTTTAAAAGGAATATTTTATCTGGGAAATACAGCTCTGGTCTTTAGAAATTATAACCAACCCTAGTCTGCATGGATTTGTTCTTTCATAAAACACATTGTGTTCATTCATGGTTTATATTTATGCTAACAGACCATAATATTCCTATAGATTTAGTTGTAATTAAAGGGCAGAGAAGAAAAATATAATCAGAAGAAAATGCATAAACTCTGAGTCAAGTTTTCCTTAATATCCAACACAGCTGACTCATAGTAACATTTATCCAGGTAGACTAGTTGAAGATTAATTGCCTACAATATTTTAAGCCCTCTACCAAAATACTCTTTGAATGTAGAAACATATGCTACAAATTCAGCATGTTTCTTTCTGAACTATGTAACTAATGAAAGGCAAACTGCAAAAGGATCAAAAATTGCATTTGAATGAAGAACCAAATGTCATGCACGTTTTGCAGAATTCTTTTCTGGAGCTGTAATTCCTGAAAGAATTATTCTTTTTGTAATTTGCCATCCTTCCACATTCCAAGACTACTTGTAAAGCTTCAAAATAGAGGCACACCAATATATTAATATAAGAAGATGCTGTGGCTACTAATCTCCTTCCTATATGAAATCAGGATGAGATATAAACTAGCTAGTACGTGAATTTAGTTCAACAAGTGATTTTACCATTCTAGTATAGCATGCGGCATCTTGACATATAAGTAAACTTAAACCAGGCACCTACTATAAGAGATGCTGCTTGTCCACAAGTGTCAATTGATGTCTTAATTAGTATTTCAAGGAATCTTTATGAGTCAGGATGCTATGAAACATGTAAAAGGCTTAAAATAATCTAATTAACTGTATATATGTATATATACAGTTAATATACATGTGTGGGTGTGTATGTGTGTGTATGTGTGTGTGCGTTTATGAATACTTGCCCATAACCGTATTAAAGATGCACTGATATAAAATAAACAATATCCAGGGAAGCTGTAGTATTTATTTCAAATGTTTTCATTAAGGACTGGCAATTCCTTAGGGAGGTGTGACATAAGTATTGATGGTGACAGAAGCTAACAAATATTGAATACTTCTACTGTGTTAATGTTCAAAGTTTATTGCATGCATGACCTAATTTCATCTTCACTAAAACTATGTGAAATAGGTATTTATTGCACTCATCACTTTTGCCATTACTCTTAGTGGCAAAACCCACAATTACTTTTGCACAACCTATAGAGAAGCAGACACACAGAGAAGAAGTGAGTTGATGAAAGTTGTATGACTAGTAGATGGCAGAACCAAGCTCTGTCCTCGGGCAGTTTGACCTTGAAGTCCATACTCCTCACTGTTCCTTCAGGCACCTTCAGGAGAGGACCCTGAGACTACCCACACCCTTGTTCTACAGGAGAGTTTTTTGGTTTTCTTTTTTTAATTTTCCGATTCTTTATCAACCCTCCAATGTTTTCTCCGTTCATATGAACAGTAGAGAATTCTCTAGCTTTCCTTCTGCTGTCATTTAATGTTCATTGCTGCATGAAGACTCCAATTATTTGTAAAATGCTGGAACTTAAGGAATGTATCCCCCGCCACCCTTAGAGTGCCTGCTCTGTGAAATAGCTGCTGTCTCTGACCCCATCCTTGCTTCTTTTCCTGTCTGTGTGAATGGTGGCAAAAGTTACCTGAGTCATTCACACTTTCTGAAAAAAAGGATTGACTTTCAAGTGGACTCCTTCCTGAACCTCTTCTTCTCCACCCCTTGCCACTGCTTAGACATCAACAACTATATCACTCTCTGTGTTGCCTTATCAAATATTTCTTCTGACTGGTGCCACCTAGGGGAACTGTACCAGAGACATATGGGCAGTTAAGCTACTAGCACCGAACAGGGCCACTGTGCTGGAAACATAAGTAATATTCTACACAGCCCAGGTTATCGGATAATTCACCATAAGTTTGGGGATTGCGGTAAACGTTGTTGGTCTCCTACCTACCAGCCATTCCCCTCTCCCATATTCTTATTTGTAGTCACTCTTCCACAGTTTAGTCTACAGTGGCCAGCTATTTATTTTCCCAGCTTCGTTTGCTCCTGGAAGGGCACAGGTGACTAAATCTGGTCCAAGAAACTTAAGAGAAATTCGGCTGGAGCAGCTGTCTCCAACGTTTCTGGCACCAGGGACCGGTTTTGTGGAAGACATTTTACCCATGGACTGGTGGGGGGTTGAGGGGAAGATGAGGATGAAACTGTTCCACCTCAAATCATCAGGCATTAGATTCTCTAGCAGCAACCTCGATCCCTCGCATGCACAGTTCACAATAGGGATGATCTAATGCCCCCACTAATCTGAAAGGAGCGGAGCTCAGGCGATAATGTTGGGCTTTCTGGGCGCTCACCTCCTGCTGTACAGTCCAGCCTGGTTCCTAACCAGCCAGGAACTGATTTTTGTCCGCAGCCCGGAGGCTGGGGACCCCTGGGCTAGTGTTTGTGGGAAAAATTAACCTTCATAATTTGAGAGAGAAAGAGACAAACACAGAGAAAGAGACGAGACAATTTCATTCTCCTTTTCCCCAGTGTCCCTCTCTTCTGTCTTGCTTGTAAACATTGCCCTGTGAACGCTTGTTTAAACTATTGAAGTCACTTTGTGACCATGAGGAAAGACAATGCCAATGAAATGAAGAATGCAGAGTGAAAATTCAGGACCTGCGTCATTCACAAGGCTTGTAAGCCACCGAAAGAACCCTGGAACCACCCAACTCTACACTTTTGTTTCATTTGCAAACAACATAAAATATTTAAGCCAATTTTAGTTTTATAATCTGTTTTTTTGAAGCTAAAAGCAATTGACTGACGTAGGGAGACAAAACACAAACACTAAAAGTAATTTGAGAAGAATACAAAATACCATGTATTCAAGTGACACATAGTTCTGGTAATAAATACGGTAGGTAAGAAAACAAATGATACGTGAATTAGATGCTAGCTTCATGGAGCCAGGGGGGCGTCACCTTGATCTCAAGTCCCTTTGGTGCTTGTCGATTTAGAACACTGTTTGGTGAAAAAATAATTAGAATTTTTTTCTGGTTTGGGTTTATATGTGCATTCACTAAAATATTGGCATGGAGAAAAAATACTTAAACATTAGAAATAATTGTTCTTTGTGAGTGACCTATATGGTAGTGATAATTACAAACTGAAAACTCATAGACGATTGGATCAATATTTAAATGATATGGGAGTTTCTGTAACCATCATAAAGTCTGAATATATTAATTTCCTAAAAAGCATTTACACATAACATTTTTAACAAAAGTAATTTTGTTTGAAATGCCACATTATCATATTATAGTTGAAATCAGCATTAGAGTGCGAAAGGAGCAATCCAATATTTCTCCACCATTTCCCGATGGTGTAAAAACGGTCATCAAGGCTTCTCATCTGGGAACTTCGGAATAATTTCTAGTTTTACCTTAAATGCTCTAAAATATTTATCAAGATATTAAACTGTTCCATTTTCATTGTAGCTATTTTTTTTTCTAGTGGAATTCCCACATTGAGGATGCCATCACATGGAATAATTTCATTTCCTACTTAGTTTCTACTCAACTTCATCACCCTTCTTTATCAAGTTCTTAAAAGAAAATCTAGGCTATAGATAAAACTACCTAACTGTACAAATAAAACTACATATGTAGAGTTTTTGATATATGATGCTGATATATTAGACATACAAGATAACATGAGGCATACATGTACAGACATGTACATAAATGTATGTACTTATGCATATAGACATATTGTGTGTATGTATGTGTGTGTGTGTGAGAGAGAGCAATCTTTTGTCTTGAAGAACATTTTGTTTTTTATTATTCTGGGATAGAAATGATTTTATGGGTATTCATAGTCTTACACAGTTGTACTCATGTATATGGACAAATGCGTGTCAACAGTTTTTTATGAAAAGCACCATTACTACATAGCCTTTAAAAAAAGAATTATCAAACACAAGATATGTTGTTTTGAATATAAAGTTAATTTAAACAATGTGAGGGGCAGGCCTTCACTGTTTTGTTCAGAAGTCTCAAGGCCTCGGTGGTGCACTCCACTGTGATATAACGAATTTTGAAAGAAGTCATGTTTTAATTAATCACCTTTTGTCATCTCTTTTCAGTTGTAGGTTTGCACAGATGGCCATAATGTGTTTGGGGAACTGACAAAAATGCACCATTTTACATAAAGAAAATGCTCAGTCTATACCCCAAATACTTTTCTTCACAATTGCATTTTATTTTCATGCATCATTAAATAGTGTAATAATTTAATGATTTCTCAATAAAGTGACAACTTCACCTGAGATTTGATGTACAGCTCTGTGCAATTCATTAGCATACATTGACTTTCAATAAACCTAAGCAATGGGAACTCCTTGGGAGTTACAGAGGCAGATTTTTTTGTTGTTGTTGTTTTTTCTGTTGCAACCTTATCTGACAACGCGGCACAATCTGCTTTGATCATATGTAGGTAGTACGTGCTCCATTTGCATTTACTGTGTATTCTTTGGAAACATACCTTTTGTGGTTAAGGAGTTTTCTGCTCTGGTATTGTTAATGAATTTTGTTTCACTGGTTTTCTAGTTCACTTCTGGGATATTGCTATTGACTGTGTGCAAAATTATCACCTTGGGCCAGAAAATTCATCTGAACATAGCAACGCTTGACTTCATCCCCAGAGGGAGGCTGTAATGTCTGATGAAAAGAGAAGTGAATTAAAACGAAATGTGTTTATATACTATATACACGGTGAGCGTGCTGCGTGTGTGTGTGTGTGTACATGTCTGTGTGTGTTTTGGGGGTTTATAGGTATATACATGCACTGGACATGTAATGAATGCAAAGTCCAGTAAATCAATGTTTAGGATACAAATAAGAATTGCCAAAAACCAAATATTTATCATAGTGAAGATTTGGCTACAATGATTTAAGCCTAAAGTTGTCCAGGATGATATGTGACTAATTTTAACTTATCAAATGTAGTATGAATAAGCAACCACATAAAGTAAGATGCTGGACGACCTACTCTCTACACAGTTTTTGAAAGTTTTTATGGAGCATATCATTAATATCAATAAATATATATGTACACATAATGTAATATATGTATACTGTATACTATGTATACAGCATGACAATAAAAAGAACTCCTGAGTATCCATTCTGCAGCTTAAAAAAACAGAAAATTACAATACCTTTGAACTCTCTTCTATTACTGTTTTGATTGCAATCTTTGTTCCTGTCCCCCCTTCAGTTAACTTAAGCTCCTGAATTTTGAGTAATTCATTTGCTTTTTTTTATTTACAGTTTTATACTATATGCCCATATCTCTGAACAATATTTTATGCAGTATTACTTGCTTGCTTTTGATCTTTATATACCAGTAAGATTCCACATGCATTAATTTGTCACTTTTTTTCACTCAATATTGTTTCTGAGTTTATTTATGTTGATGAATATCATTATACTTTATTTCTTTTCCTGCTATGTTCTAATCTATAAGTATTCCACAGTTATTTAAACTGGTATACTGTAACTATGCATTTGGCTTCTTTCCAGGGTATGATCTTTAATAATGCCACTATCAACTTTCTTGTGCATGTCATTCTTTGTTCGTTTCCATTCCACAAGTTTCTGTGTAGCATACACCTACTACTAGAATCACTGAGTTGTAGGATACCTATGTCCTTAAATTTTCTAGGTAATGACAAATCATTTTGCAAAATTGTTGTACAATTTTACATGTCCACCAGCAAAGTATCAGCGTGCCTGTCAATTAATTAATCAATGCTGAGATTTAGCCAACTTAAAAAGTTGTCTTTTCATTTAAAAGTTGCTTTAGCCGGGCGGGGCACGGTGGCTCACGCCTGTAATCCCAGCACTTTAGGAGGCCGAGGCGGGCGGATCACGAGGAGGTCAGGAGATGAAGACCATCCTGGCTAACATGGTGAAACCCCGCCTCTACTATAAATACAAAAAAATTAGCCAGGCGTGGTGGTGGGTGTCTGTAGTCCCAGCTACTCGGGAGGCTGAGGCAGGAGAATGGCGTGAATCCGGGAGGTGGAGCTTACAGTGAGCCGAGATCACGCCACTGCACTCCAGCCTGGGCAACAAAGCAAGATTCTGTGTCAAAAAAAAAAGATTTAAAACAGTTAGTT